>NC_056729.1:396041995-396269495 GCF_019279795.1 Protopterus annectens | reverse complement strand
CAATGTGGTAATTAGTGGGAACTGAGTTTTTCCCAAAGGGAATGACAACACAGTTTTTGGCATTAAGCTTAAGGCCATTGTTTTGACACCAGTCGTTGGTCTCAGTGAGGCCTTTCTGTAGGATGTCTACATCACTTGGGGAGTTAATAATGGCCCCCAGCTTGCAATTATCAGTGAACGTGATCAGCCATAGTCTCTCCATGTTGGCCTGGACTTCTGAGAAATAGATGTCAAACAAGAGAGGACCCAGGACCAATCCCTGTGGGACTCCACTCATGACTGGTCATCAGTTTGACTTGGAGTCTGCTAATTTCACACTGTGAGTTCTATCTGTGAGCCAGTTTGCAACCCACCTAGTTATATAGGGGGTTGTTGCTTAGTTTGTGAGTCTGTAAATAATTCCTTAGTGGGGAATGGTATCAAAGGCCTTGGCCAGATCAAGATAGGCTGTATGAACTGCCTTGCCCTCATCCACAGCTGTGCTGACTGACTCAGAGGAGTCAATCACGTTGAGCAGGGATGATCTACCCTTCACAAAACCAAACTGCGTGGGATCCAGAGTTTGGAGATTCCCTATATCCTTGTTAATTAGGTTCATGATGATGCGCTCCATAGCCTTACATATCAGTCTCATCAGGCTAATGGGGCAATAATTCCCAGTGTCTGTAAGTCGCACTCCCTGTATGGAGAGGGATAACTGTAGCAGTGCGCCATTCTGTAAGGACAAAGAATGAAGTGAGGCTGGGATTGAACAGGGCAGACAGGTATGGTGCCAGTTCACTTTGTAGTTCATGTAGAACACAGCCAGGGATATTGTCAGGTCCCATGGAAGCTGTATTCTTGGCCTTGGACAATGCAGATTTAACCTGTGCTGCAGTAATGCTGGGTACCTGGAATTCTTCTGGTATTGTGATTGGTCCTTTAGGGGAGAGAGAGGGGTAAAGTTGGCACTGATACTATTGGCCAGTATGTTGGCAATATCTGTTGGGTCAGTATAGGAGGTACCATTGTGCAGTAACTCAGAGCAAATATGGGAATTGCCATGGAGATTCTTGATATAATTGTAGAAGGCTTTGTGGTTGTTTTTAGTGTCTGCTGCAATTCTGCCTTCATAGGTAGCTTTAGATGTTTTGATGAGGGATCTCAACTTTTTGTTGAGGCTAATAAGGGAGTTTTTCCAGTCTTGGGACTTCTCCTTTTTCTGCAACAGTTTCTTCCTTCGGTTGTAGAGTTTGTTAATGGCAGGGGACCACCAAATTCGCTTCCTTTTTTGGAGGAGAGCATCTTGGTTCTGTTGGGTATAGCTAGTTCCATGCATTTATGTACGCGTTCGTACAGTGCATTGGTGTATGATTTTTTTTTTTTGCTTGTGGCAAAAACCTTTGCAGAGATGTCTAGAGAGAGTGGAAATATGCAACTGTATGGACTGTCTGCTGTCTTGGTAGTATACTGAATTTACTTGATGATTAAGTACAAGTGAGATATTAATCCATCTATAATTGAAACAAATAGAAAATAATTCATAGATTGTTAATACAGTATTAAGAAACACTAGCTATAATATAAAGAAAGACCCACTGCCAGTAGTCTTACATACTAAATCAGTGCAGATGTTACAGGTTGTAAACTAACACAAGCTGAGTCTGTGATGAGAGGGATAGCACAAAGAGACTTAACTAAATGTGTGAAGCTAGGGCTAATTAATAGGAAGTGGTGAATCTAATCAGCGCAGGCAGGAAGGCAGCATTGCCCAGGCTACATAAACTTAGGTTAAGGAGGTTTATTACATAAACTTAGAGATAAGATTATGGTTAGTTGACTGTGCTGACATAAAGGAAAAGGTTCATTTTGGCCTTGAGAAAAATCATTAGGTTACTTCTGCTATTGAAACTGATGAAAGTAAGGGAAAAGAACAAAATAATAAACTCAAGAGTCTAAAGAGTTTTTGTTTAACTACCAGTAAGTAGGTGAGGCTTCATCAGATCAGTGTAGAACAGTACAAAGCTATTAAATGTATTCATATGGTTAACTCCACTAAATAATAAATATCATAACTATGTGTACATGACAGAGTTCTCAAGACCAGTAAAAAAAAAAAGCAACAGATTTAGCAACATTAAACAACGTGTGTATGTAAACCAGTATTAAAATTTTGTATAATTTAATGCAGGAAAGTTTTAAAACTTATGCTTACTAATAATACTCTTCCTGACAAATGCATTGAAAATTAAAATGTGAGAACTCGGTTTCAGAAGGCAGTGTTACATATAAACTAAATGTGCTTTTAAGCCCATGATTTTAACTTATGTCCAAAGCTTTTGATATGATATCTCACCAACTACTCAACACTCTAGCCTCCTTCAACTTTAACTCTACAGCTCTCAGCTGGTTCTTTAGCTACCTTACTAATTGGCAGCAGGCAACTAAATGGGATAATAAACTCTCCACACTCCTCCCATTCTCCATTGGGGTACCTCAGGGTTCCATCCTTGGCCCTCTCCTTTTTATTATATCCACAAATAGTCTAGACACTGCCACTAAATCCGCTTCTATCATTCAATATGCTAATGATGCTACACTTATTTGCTCTGCTCCCACACCCCAATAACTCCAAGATAAACTGCAAAAATCATTTCTAGATATTGAAAATTAGCTAAATGAACTTCACCTCATCCTAAACCCAAACAAAACAAAATTAATGATCTTCTCTAACAGGAAATCCAAAGTAAACTCACCTCCTCTCTCTATCTACTCCAGTAATGGCACTATAATAGAACCAATTAACCAAACAAAACTACTTGGTGTCACAATAGACAACAACCAAACATTCAATAAACACATATTCACAATTAAAAACGTTCACATCAAACTTGGTGCACTACATAGGGCCAAACCTTACCCCACTCAAAATGCCAGGCTAGCCACGGCTAGATCCCACCTCCTATCTACTCTCCTCTACTGTTCTTAAATTTTCACTGCATATGTCTGAGTTATATCTACTTGAATCCTGCTATAATAAAATAGCAAAATTTGCTGCTAATCTACCCAACAGGACCCATCATTACTTGGCTCTTCTACGCTATCTTGAATTTCCCAGTCTATCACTCAGTCGGGTCAACACTGCCCACTCCATTATCCACAAACCTGAAAACTGCCATCTCTAACATAGTGCAACTGAATACCAACCCCAAGACCCTTAGATCATCTGATAAACTTATACTCAATATAACAAAGTCCCGTAATTACTTTGGTGACTCTATCTTCTCCTTTAAAGTAGTCAAACAGTGGAACCTAATATTCCAGATTATCCTAAAAAACAAAGACAGTCATAGCTTCAAACAACTCCTAAAGGAATACCTTACTCAACAATGGCTATGCTCCTGTAATACTCCTGGCTAGTTTCTCCTACCATCAATCAAATGTTTCTTTTCTACTGCCTTTCTCCTTGTCTTACTTCTACCAAATGAAAATATCACAATGGTTTATTTTAGTTATGTATCTAATGAGATTTATCTTACTGTCTGCAGTAAGACTTTAGGAAATGTAGGGCAGTATTCATGAAAGTCTGTGTAGGCTCTGTGTAGAGATTACACAGAGGCTTTTTGTGCTGCCTGTAGCACTGCATAGAGTGCACAATCCCTGCATTATTAATGGGCTTTGTGCACTCTACACAGTGTGAGCAGCTCGTTCCTGTGCTGACATAAATGAGTTTTCAGCTGCTGACATGAAACAAGTTATCTTGTAAGCAGTAAACTGTGTGTAGTTGGAAGCTAGTATTGGTAAACCATTACTTGAATGGTTTACCAATGCTAGTTATGTGGGTTTAATTATTTTAATTCAGAAATAAGTATAATGCACTGTTAATGTACATAAATTAAATAAATTAGTTTTTTATTTTTCCATTTAAATCTTAGCATGTGTCTGAGGGTTGCGCCGTGATGGGCAACAACACTAAACCTTGCAAACTGTCCTAGTGCTGTATGGCACATTAGAATCTTTTCAGTGTCTGTGGACACTGAAAAGAGATCTGTGAATGGAATGCAATGCAGGGTGTGTGTGACAGGGACTGTAACACACCACCTGCATTGTGAAAGTGCTGTACGGCACTTGATAGTTAGTGTCCTCAGACACACACCTCTCAACCCCCTAGAGTAAGAAATCTGGCCAAAGCCTTGAAATAAAAGTGGCACAAAGGGCCAAAAATAGGGAAGCAGTTGAAATATTGCTTTTACAAATGTAGAAAGTTGATATAATAACAGGTGTTGCATTAGCATACATTGTTATGAAGAGTATGTGGCCTGCAACTGACATGCTGAAATGTTAATATTGAGATACATCTATTTAAAATAGTTTTCTTCTATTTTTTTTCCCTTTATATCTAAAGTTTCAGTGTAGCTGAGCAGGTTAGTGCACCACGGCGTGTTGCTCAGCAGTGTTTAAATCTCTGTGAAGAGCTATATAGAAATGTATAGCTGCAATTTGAATGCTGCTTTAGCTTAGTGGTTAGAGTTTGGGCTTTGCATGCAGTAGTTCACAGTTCAAATACCAAGAGAGGCCATTCAGCTTTTACAGGGGAAAGCATTGTGAAATAATTTATTATTTATTTAATGATGTAGTAATTGATACTTGTTAACCAGGGTAGTGTAGCTGGTCCAAAAGTCCAGTGTCAGTGGATATATGATGTGGAATCCCCCATGTAAACACAAGTGTCCCAGACAGTACAGTCACACCCCAAAGTAATGTAATCAAAGTGCATAGGTGACATCATGTAAAGTAAAATATATACACTTAATAATAAGTCAGTAAGGAGCAATTAATGTCCAATTTGTTAATTTCCTTTAAATGAAAGCTAAGCAATGCTTAGCAGTGCTTAGCTCTGCTTAGCCAGTTTGAGCATTGCTAAGAAGTATAATCATAAGCAGCATTCAGCTCAGCTAAGTGGATTTGCACACTGCTAAACACTGCTCAGCATTTGACCCTTTAAGCACTGCTCAACTCAGCTTAGCAGGTTTGTGCATTGATGAGCTGTGCTCAGCATTTTCAAAAATGTCTCAATGACAGCAAAGGGCAGCAACATGGCCTTATTTAAACTGCGCAGGTGGGAATACTGCCAGAAGCTGTTGTAGTTTGATCACTGCAGGAGCTATGTCTGGAGTTGGAGAGGGAGTGCACTTTTGGGTGCAGAGCTGGGGCATTTTGGAGTCCAGGGTCATGGCTGGGCTCCTTGTACAACACCATGACAACAGACTGCTGCAGAGATAGTGCCAGGGATCCCAATACAAATGTGAGCCCTGGGACCATCTGGTACATGACTTTACCAGTGCCACTGGAATCCCTCAAACTGGTGAGCAAGTACAACATCACTATGCCGACCTAAAGCATTGAAGGGGGGGGGGGTGCTCTTGGCCCGATGGATCCAAGCTGCTCCAGACAGCAATGCCCCAGTAGTTTGTAAGTTTTCCACCCATAGCTGTACCAAATTCTAGTCTGAGTATGTGATAGACAGGTATGCATAATGGCTGTTTTTCCCCTACAGAAGCAGACGTGAGAGCTAGCAACAAGAAACCCCATGTGGACAGACTGGCGAGGCTGCACCAAGAGTCTGGTGAATACAGATCTCTCTTGCAGTATATAGTGCAATAAATAAGGAGTACATTGTTTACTGCCAGTAAGTCTAGTGTGTTCTGAGTGTACTGAATAAATAAATTGCCAGACCAATATTGATCTACAGGATATGCAGTATTACTGAAAGTAGAATCACAACTGTAATAAAGCACTGGGTCATGTTAGTCAAATAAAGATTCATAGCACAAACTGTTGTGTTTACTCTGGTATGTTGTTGAAGAAATAGAATGTGTACAGGTTCTTCATAGCAAATATGACTTTGACAGCATGCATTAACTGAGGTTGTTCTGATAACCAGCTGTTATGTCAAACTGTAGATTGTGGAGCTGTAAAACAAGATATAAATGAAATATGAAATATGTCCTGCACTAAGATCTGAGCCTTAAATAGTAATGTGTAATGTATTAGAGTGTGTCCCCTGTACCATTGCCTTGCATTATCCTTTGCATTCCAGATCTTATTATTTCAGAGGATTAATACACAGTACTGCGGTGGTGGTGCTGCGGTAGCATTGTTGCCTCACAGTAAGACGTTGTCCTGTTCGATTCTCAGCTAGAGCATTTTCTGTGTGAAGACAGCATAAACAGGCGTACCTTCGTTGAAGTTTGTGAGTCAGGGCCGACAACTCGGCATGTAAAAATCTACTGCCAATCATTAGCGGACCGGAGTTCTGCTCTGGTGATCCCTAACTGGGAAAAGACGAATGACACAACAACACAACAACACTATCTGTCATGCATGAATCTCAGGCATGTATGTTCAACTGATACCACCGTCTTTGGTAACACTACACTTAGATTACAAGGTCAGACTGTCTACCCAAGAGAGTATTAGGCAGAAATCATTCATGTAAGACACAGCTGTTCCCAGGAGCTCATTGTGATGAGAAATAGCTTTGTCATTCATTTTTACACACCCAGACCATGGTTTGAATCCATGGAGTGGTACTAAGATGTGTGAATATTTACACTCAAGTAATCATGAATATTTGTAGAAGCAGTCAGGTAGTGTTAACAGATATGTTCCCTACAGGTTTTACAGGTAAAGAAATGTTTGTAGTGGCTGTATAAAGGGTATACTAATAAATCGTTTACACCTGTTCCACTGTCCAACTCCATGCCTGCAAATGACAGCAGGATAGGTACATACACCATGCACTCTTCCTGATACATGCCCCTCAAGTTTCATGCTGTCACTGCTAATGCTCACTGCTGCCCATAACCTTGGACACAGATATAAATCCAGGTATGCTAGTAGCACACTCACACAACATCAGTGCAGGGTACACCTTCTTCATCATATATGTAACCCTGACATGTACAAGTCACCTCTAGTCATGTACTCAGAGTTGTCACAGTTTGTGCCATACCATTCCAGGTTGACAGTTTAACAGTTATGTATGTGCTACAGAAGCTATGGGCCATAGGTAAATGTAAAGTGAGGACAGACCTGTAGAGTATTGAGCAGCACTGTTGTAAAAAATAGAAGCCTATACAGCTGTTAATGGACATTTTTTTCTACCTCCCCATGTCTTACCTGCATCAATAATTATTATTCATATACTACGAGTGTGTTGTTCTCAAAACCTAATGTTGGGACTTGTGTTCTATTATTGTTCATATATTTAATTGGTTGCTTATTAACATACCTTGTTCATATATCATTTTTGGTGGCCTGTTGCCGTAAATGTAACTGGCATGCTGTTACAATGCTCACTGTTATTCCATTCATGCATGTGTTCTGTTTGCTATGCAATTGTTTCAGTTCTATTGCTCTGGGTTAATTGGAACACCCACACATGCTGTTATAACTCATTTTGAAATGCTTTGTGCATGGCTAACCAATACATTTTGAAAAACCTCAACACTATAGCACATTTTGGAAGGCAGATCCCAGCGGATCCACCTGTCCCACCTCACCTGGCTGCAGCACTGGGCCACAGCATGTCTGCGACCCAACCCGGAACTACCACCTTAGCTGGTCCAGCAGCACCCTCAGGTGGAACCACCTCAGGGGACGGGGCCTGTCCGCTTCCTGGGTGCAGGTGTAGAGAGGATCCCATCAC
Organism: Protopterus annectens; assembly: GCF_019279795.1. Lineage (NCBI taxonomy): Eukaryota > Metazoa > Chordata > Ceratodontiformes > Protopteridae > Protopterus > Protopterus annectens. Next base: position 396,261,805 of record NC_056729.1, on the reverse strand, counting down.
TCACAAAAAGTTCTGAGGTATGGTGCACAGGGTCATCCAGACAGCGTTAGATGGATGCCTGAGCCAGACTGAGGGCAGACTGGTACATCTCAAGGGGCAGCCTCCCCCTGTTTTCCAGCCCCCAGCACAGCCACCTTCGGGCCTGTGAAGGGGCAGTGGTAACTGCCCATGGGTGGGGACTATTTCCATCTGGGGGCACATGGGTATCCGATTCCAAACCACCCTCCTTGTCCAAGGTGTTTACTGTCCTCATGTGTCATATAGTGCCCCTGTCTGCTGTCTTGTCTCTCTTGTTTGTCTGCAAAAGCAACCTCTCCTATTCATTTTACCTCCCCAAAAATACATACAACATTTCCCCAACATCCCACTCTCACCTTAAAAAAAAATGGGCATCTGTGCCCCCCCAAAAAAAACACATCCCATACATAGCTCTCCATTTCACCCCCAAGCACACTGACGTCAATCAATTTACCCCTGAATTACTCAACCAACATATGTCACCTACACCCCTTCCTGTGTGGTGTGAAGCTCTAAATTACAAATTGTCCACATCATTCACAGCTGTTGCTGCAGAAGAAATGGAGAACTATGATCCTTTCCTTCATCCATCCTGCACATCCCTAGCTGCCTTTTACATTGTTTTCCCCTTATTGCCCCCATTTCACCACTTTCCTATTCCCCCATTTTTGAAATTAGCACAGGTTTAAGCAGGTATAAGCAGTGCTAAGCGAAGCCAAAAAAGGACTAAGCACCTCTTGGCATCACTTAGCCTGGCGCAAACCCATGCAAACCTGCTTAAAACTGGTTTAATCACTCTGTCTCAATCAGCCCCTCTTTTGCCCAGCAACAAAATAACCAGCCCTGGGTGGTCCCAAACCCAAGACCCTGTGCACTACAGTCAGAGTAACGTGCCACTACACAATATGAGCTGTGGGAATTTGTAATGTTTTTTTCAAACATATCATGCATTGCAGTCATTTAGCAGTAGGGAAAAAATATATCACTGCCATCTCTTCAATCCAGGACCCTCTACACTAGAGTCAAAGCAATGTACCACTACACAAAATCACCTCTGGGAAATTATTGATGCACATACCTCTCAACCTTTTAGTGCAAGAAACTGGATGAACACTGACAAAATGGGGGACAGAGGCCCAACAATAGGCACATATTTTACATAGTGCAGTTGCACATATAAGAAAGTTGCTAGAGTAACATGGTTTGTTTTAACATACATTTTCTGAACGATTCGAAGTCTGTAACTCAAACCTCTATCATTATTTAGTGCCATCAGACCTCAGATTATCCCAGTTATTTGCCAGAAAACAACAAACATTTCTGGCTATTTTCCTACAGAGCTGTCAATGTGTTTTGCTTCATTATCGGCTTTATGTTTGATTTTAATGTGCCAGCTTAAAACTGAACCCTGCACTTGGTGTTGCTACCTATCTAGCTTATAGCGACTACCTCATATGTGCCTTGAAATTACTCTCTTGCTGCCTTTCTGCTGTCTTTACCTGCCAAAGGTAGACTCAATTGCTATACCTATGTTGATGGTTTCCTATTTGTATACGACATACCAGTCTGGCATTTACTGAACTAAAACAGTTTGTGACTGTACTAGAGCACAAAACCATTATGCTTATTATATGCTAGCTTAGCCTGAATGATTTATAATAATTTGAGCAGGGTTAAAGCGTAAACTGCCCTTTGCAGAATGTATTCTGACATACTAGTTTAGTGTTTTTCTGTCCAACAGCCATTTTGCGGCTGTAGCAGAGGGTTTTTGTCATATTAGCTTTAGCATTTACTGTTTAACAACTGTTAGTTACTGTGTGAGAGCAAAACCCACCCTGTGCAGTTTGTTTTCCCTGCTGCCACATTATGTTTTGTTGTTATCTTATTTCTCCATTTTTTAGTCGAGTGTATTTCCCAGGAAGATATCTGAATTAATAGCAGTTACTATATAGTGGGAACCCCACTCATAAGGTAGCCTATACAACACTTGTAGTGGTTCAGGTTTCTGCTTGCCTGGAAAACATTTAGTCTGCCTGTCACTAAGAGCACATGTACTTAGCGTTATCATAAAGAATTTACCTACTACGCTGTAAGAGGTAATGAATGTATCAGTCATTGCTTTTCTAGGAAAAGCATTAGTCCGCTTGTTGCCAAGTGCATATGCACTTAGCATTTTTCAGAAAGGACTTTCCTGTGTGCTATTAAGTAATGAATGTATCATTGATGTTTGTTTATTTTCTATGAATTTAAACTGTTTAAATAGTGTTCTACAAATCTGTACTGCTTCATTGATGGCTACTAAACTTCTTTCATGCTGTTTTTACACAACTGTATTGCTTTTATGGTCTGTAAAGCTAACCCAATGAGGTCTTTCTGACATTTGTTCCTTAAACCACGGGGACGTAGCAGAACTCTATAGTTAGTGTTTTCTTTTGTTTCTCTTGTAGTACACAAATATAATAATTGTATTTTATCAATACCCTTATCTATGTCTTTTTGTAGCCCCTTCTTGTGCTATAACTAATTCCCCCCTCCTTTTTGTTTTTAGCCCTTAGCAGAACCCTCACTATGGTTCGCCTAGCCACTACAAAGAAACACCTTTATTTGACCATCGACTCTGCTGCTATCCTTAAGCTCCAAAAGGATCACTTAAGTATGTGTTCCAGTGAATGAATTATTGCAAAGGAAACCATAACTATTTGTAAAGTCCATTACTTTTGCCTAATTGTAACTGTACTAGCTAGTAACCTGATGTGAATAAACTGCATTACCTATTTGTTCCTGACAAGACGATAGCAGCTCCAACCTCTCTATATTCTCTCCTCTTCCTCACTCCTCACCCTTTTACTCCTTGATCTTGATCCCCCCTTGCCTTGCACATTCCTCTGACTTTCTCTCATTTCCAAACTAGACTCCCTCATATAGACTTTGCCTTCCTGCCATTCTACCCTCTGCATAACCTGTGCCTCCCTCTAAAGCCTCATTGTTTGGGTTCTTACACTCCATTGCTAGAGACTTTCTCTCTTTGCACTTTTTCACTACCTGTTAACCACAGACCTTTGGGCTCTCTCCTGTTTCCCTAAAGCCTTCCTGCTTTTATCTCTCCCTCTGCTAACTCTACTATTTGCTTTCCAGTATCCCCTCCATCCTCCTCTTCCCAGCCAGTAGCAATATATCTCTTACTGACTTTTTTCTTGGTCTTTCTGGTCCTGGGTGTTATCCTTGCTCCGTTCACCCTCACTACGCTCAGGCTCTCTTCGCTCCTCTACCCTACCCCCATTCCCACCCACCCCATTACAATATTCTTTATACCATCTTGTCCCTCCCTTTCCCCCTAACCATCCAATAGCTGTTAATGTCCTGTCTTAGCTCTGACAACTGTGTACCCAGTCTACCTTCCTTTCCCCTGTAACCTGATACAACTTTTTCAATACATCACTCCTTACTCTAAACTATTTCTGTAATTAAGAACCCTATCATATTATTCCTCCCCAATATAAAAATGAAACATCTTATTATTTCTATCCCATTCCTATTTCTCCTCTCAACCCAAACCTCTTATCACTTCCATCACCCCTATCTAACACTACATTCCACAACCACCTACAACTCTGCAAACTTCACAACATCCTCCTTCTGCTACATTTCTCCTGCCTTATTTAATTGCCATGGCACATGTACACACAAACTACCCCAACTGCACACAATTCTGCCTAACTCTAAATCTAAAACCAAACTACAAACTACATTCACACTTCCCTCTACTCTCACTACCCACTACTTAGCACACTGTTATCAGGAGATATACACCCCAACCCTGGCCCAAACTCCCCCCTCCCAGCCACCCACATCCCTCATCCTCAAACCCCCTCCTTCACCAAACAATTTTCAACCTCCCCTGCCCACTACAATTGGATCACCCCCCCTCCAAACACCTTGCCATATACTCTCTAAATATCCAAAGCCTAGCCAATAAAATCACTGACTTCCATGCCTGGATAACCCATACAACCCCTCCCATCCTCACACTATATGAAACCTGGCTTAAACCACATATCTCCAACAATGAAATACTCCCACCAGGCTATAACATATATCGCTCAGACAGATATCCAAAAAAAGGTGGTGGAGTCACCATCCTCCATTCTAACAACCTCAATCTATCACCACTCCCCACAACAGTCCACAACTTCCACCCAGCAGAACTTATAATACTCAACTGCCACCTCAACCCTCACAAGAAAACAGCTATTGCTTCCACCTATATCCCTCCTGGAAACAACCTAAACACTCTTGAAAACATACTGTCCTGGTTTTCCCATAACATAACTTATGAAACCTTCATCTTGGGAGATGTCAACTTAGACTGGTCCAAACTGAAAACTGACTCTCCTCAAAATAGTATTAACTTACACGGCTTCCATCAACTCACATCATCCCCCACCCGACTCCATAGAAATACATCTTCTAGCTCCATAATAGACTGGATACTTACCAACTGCCCCCACCTTTACCACAACCCTATTACTCTGCCAGACAAACTTAGTGATCACCTTCCCACCTCTGGCCTCAGAGTCAACACCCAACCCCCCAAACCTCATGTATATCGGGACTGCCATACACTCACCAATTTTAATCTAATGCAATTGAACTCAAATCTATCTTCCATTGACTGGTCCTTCCTACAAAATATCCCACTAAATGATGCAGTCAGCAGTTTTAATAACATCTTCCTGAATACCCTTAACTCCCTTGCTCCTTCTAGAAGAATTTGAATAAAATCCAATCATGCCCCATGGCTCTCCAAACAAATTAAGTCCCTCATACTCAACAGAGATAAAGCCTGGAAAGCCTGGACCAAAACCAAATAATTATCCCACCTTTACCACTATAAGCACCTCAGAAACCTTACTATGAGACAAGCCAATGCAGATAAAAAGTCCTTCTACAACTCTGGCCAACTTACTTACAAATCAAACCCTCAAAAATTCTGGACTACAGTTAACAGAATCCTGTCTCCAAGCCATCCATCAACACCCAGCCCCTTCCCCAACACAAGCCTTCTAGACACAGCTACCCTTCTTAACAATCACTTTATCAATACTATTCAGTCACTCATCCCATCAAACTGTAAGTCTACTCCCCTGTCTACCCCACCCAGCCTACCTGGCAATCCTCCATTCTCTCTACATCCTGTATCCAGCTCCTATATAAGATCTCTTCTTTATAAACTCAAACCCTGTTCTTCCTCCACAGATGATCTACCACCAACCTTCCTCAAACTAGCTGCAGACACCATAGCCTACCCAGTGTCCATATTAATTAACAGATCTATACAAGAATCCACTGTCCCCACTCTCTGGAAATCCTTTTTCATCATGCCTCTGCACGAAGGTGGCAATCCTACTGACCCTTCTAACTACCAACCCATAGCCATCCTATCCTCCCTCTCTAAGATTCTTGAAAAATGTGTCTACTCCCAACTACTCAACTACCTGCTCCAACATAATCTCCTCACCCCCACCCAACATGGTTTTCGTCCTCACCACAGCACAACTACTGCCCTACTATCCTTTACCCATAACATTGCTGATGCCCTAGACAAAAATAAACTTCTATCCTGTCTCTTCCTTGACCTCGCAAAAGCCTTTGATACAGTCTCACATCCCCTACTGCTATCCAAACTTGCTAATCTTAACCTATCTACTTCCACCCTCACCTGGTTCTCTAGCTATGTAACTCACAGGAAACAATCAGAAAGATGGCTCTCTTCCACTTCTTCTTTTATACCTGTTCCAACAGGAGTTCCCCATGGCTCCATCTTGGGACCCCTCCTCTTTAACATCTTTACTAATAACCTCCACACATCTTGTAAACAATCATCCCTCATCCAATATGCTGACGATTCTACCCTCATCTGTATCTCTGACAGCATATCCAAACTTCATACTCTTACCCAACATACTTTCCTCTCCACTGAACAGTGGCTAACCAATAACCTATTGATCCTCAACCCCCAAAAGACCAAACTGTTACTTTTTCTTCCCCACTCTCTCTCTTACCACAAATTCACTTTTACTATCACTTCTTCAAATAGCACTACTATCAAACCTGAAACACAAACTAAACTTCTAGGAGTCACTATCGATGATGAACTGAAGTTTAATACACACTTACTACACAGTATAAAAAAGACTCACCAGAAACTAGGTCTTCTATATCGTAACAAAAGATACCTAACATCGAATGCTAGACTATCCCTTGCCCAAGCTTTTCTCCTTCCCTCCCTTCTTTATGCTGCCCCTATATTTACCCATATCCAAACTACTACCTTAAACAAACTTCAACAAACATACCATAAGATAGCTAGATTTGTTACAAACTCACCATATAATGCACACCACTGCCTATCCCTTAACTCCCAACACTGGCTCGAATTTCCCCACTTATTGCAGCTATCTCAACTTCAAACGCTACACTCCCCTCTATACAAACCTTCATTCTGCCCTACCCTCTCTTCTCTCATCTCAATCTATTGTCCTCCTTGTACTCTTCGTACCTCTAACCAACTACTGCTACAAACCCACCAACCCAAAAAAACTATCGGCAAATACCTCTACAAATCCTCCTTTGCCCAAACCTGGAACAAACTTCCCAGGGACATCTGTTCTATCATTCACCCATCCCATTTTAAAGAAAAACTCAAGGCTCACCTACTAAAATATAAAATCTGTCCTTGCCAAGCCCCAACTTGATAACTTTCCCCATACCCTATGTCATTCCCCCTTTTTTTTCTTCAACTGATTTTGACCAAATCAAGCCTGTTTTTTTTCTCCCCAAATCTCTGATACCTGCACTGACAAAACAAACCAGTAATGTAAATATGTAAATATGTAATTACACTGCTACCCTTTAATATAATACAGGTATACTGCCTTTTAATTTTCTTCTTTTAATTTGTCTAACATATCTATTTGAAACCAATTTGTTCATATTCAACACTGTATAACTTTTTTTTCTTTTTTTTTAAGTATTATCATCTATTAGTGTATACTGCACTTGTAAAAGACCTACTTAGTGATTGCATAACCTCTATTGTAAACTAATGTATTTCTTGGAACTTTTCTCCTTGGGTCTCCACTGAAAATGGGTCCCAAGCCCAGTTGGACTAACCCAGTTAACAAATGTCAATAAATACATAAAAAAATAAAAACAGACCAAAAATATGAGCACACACTCTGGACATTCTGTGAAAATATGTACAGTTTTTGGTATGCTGATGCATTTGTAAAGTTATCAGGCAGTACAGGGATATACCTTTAGGGTGAAAAACTTCACTGCCAAGTTATGAACACAGAACCATTTGAACTGCAGTCAGGGCAACATACCAGTAGGCTAACTGACCTCTTGAGTACAGCAACTGAGTTATATGAACACATCCTGATAGCCAGTCAAACAGTACTCTGACACATAGTGGCCAAAATCACTGTGTACTTGGGCCTCTGACACAGACACAGAACCAGTACGCAGATCAACAAATGCTGCAAAGTGTCACATGTGACTGTATAGATTTCCACAGAATGTCCAGGGATATGGCTCATATTTATGGCTTGTTCCTCATAACATTTGTGGTACTCTGCTAAATCACTTGGATGATATCATGATGGAAGTCACTAAATAATGATACACATTTGAGTGTCAGACTTTAAATCCCTCGGAAACTGAATGTCAAAACAAACCCTGTTACTCTAGCAATTTTCTAAGGTTATGAGACCAATATTTAAAATCTCTCCTTATTTGTGACCCTTTGTCCACACAGTTTGTCGTGCTGTGTCCACATTTCCTGTGCTAAGAAGTTGAGAGGTATGCAGACACAGCATGCAAAACTGTGGACACACCACATCAATAAAAACAGTGGACAGTATTTCTACCTACCCTCTGTGATGCTGTAGCTCCAACACCTCCATAATGTACTCCTCACAGGCCAGGAAAGGGCAAGGCCCACATGAAGGCTTTAATTATAGTACTGTGCTGCTATGACATTGGCTAATAGGAACGCAGCCCAACTGTTCTGGATGGAATTAGCAAATGGGAACAACAGATTGGTGCACAGGTCATCACCTCTTCATGAGCATTGCCAACAAAAGGCAAACTGATGCCTATGCTAAGCAGGTCTGATACTTTCATCAAGAATATAGACTATGACTATTCACAAACCTTTTGTGGAGTTATTCTGAAAAAGGGGTACAGCACTATACCAGGTATGTCAAACAATTAAGTATGCAATGGAATGCAGATGGAGGGATGCAGTCATGGGAAATAGGAATTTAAACAGTAGCTCTCAACAACACTTCTGGGACTGTCATGTTGCATGTTAATCTGCTGTCCAGCACCTACAGCCATGCCTGATGGCTATGTCTGCACGATACCTCTGAACTGTACAGGGTTTTGCAGAGTATCCTGATATTTGCCTCACAATTTTGGCCATGTTTTCCATGAAAGTTTGTTTTTCTGACAAATTAGTGGCAAATCATGAAGGACTGCAATCAGAAAATAATGACGTCTGGTACTGCAGATGTCAGACACCTATGAGTAGGTCAGCGTACACCACATATGCACCGCTCTCTGTTATTGTGTACCTCAGATGTTCCCAGAATGTTCACGTGTATCACAGCTTGTACTGTACATGTTCATAAATGCACATATTACCCTGTACCAATACCACATGTGTCTGTTGAGGGACATGGATGACATTTGTGGGAGTTAACATAGACTTTACAGATTCAGCAGATATCTGCATAGTTGCATAGCAGACTGGCTATGATGCTAATGTATTATTTTACTGACTGAGGACTATTCAGAGGTAATGTCCACCTTTTGGCTGAATGCGGTCCCTTCACCTGTATGGTGAACTACATACAAGCAGTTCCTGATGAATGCCAATACTTGGTGCCTGAATGCAACTATGTTTCCATCCTGGGTACCCAGGCCTGTCATCGTAGTCTGTGTGTTTATGGGGATGGCACTGATGTGGGAAATGGTGGGGACATGTACTTGCTGTATGGCATGCTGACACTGTTGTCTGCATACAGCTTGAGGCTGGGACCTTGAGAGCATTCCATACCCTCTGTATGGCTCATCGCAGTGTGTTAACAGCAGTTTTTGGTTCAATGACAGAGTGCAAAATACTTAAAGTTCACACAACCTTAGGCTGTACCTACATATGTGGGTGGAGCCAATTAGCATTACAAACACAAGGTGCAGGGTTTGAATCTCACAAGCGATAATTAGCTAGGCTTAAAATGGCTCACAAGGGCAGTTAGCCTCATACTAATCTATGAACCTATGCACCTATGAACCTATGCCTATATACTTGTGGGTTATTGGGGGCACCAGGTAGTCACAGGGCCTTCACATGTATACATATTGCAAACACATAAGTTACAATTAATGGCTTTGCAACATTATCAAATGTGGAGTGTGGGACATGACCTGTAGTAATGTGACAGTTGGCAAGATATACCATGGCCACAGCAAGTGCAACACACAGGACTTCCTCTAGTTTGCTGCTATGACACTTTCTTTGAGTGACATTACCTTAGCTTACACTATTTGTCATAACATTGAGGTGCTTCAGCTGTGCAATAACTGCTCTATGCAATCAGTACGGGGCCGTATGACATTTTTGTTGTCATACACTCTTGGGATCTCTTTATTGTTTCAGTTATTGTCACAGGTCACACCTTGCCAAATATGGAATGCAACCTGCAGGGTGGTGAAGATGGTGGCCATAACTGTGACCTCTGCATATGTCTGCAGATTGTCTTGATGTTTGACACCTACTTTCTTTCCATCTGTCATAAAATGTGGTTTTCTGGTGAACTGTGGGAAAATCATGACAGACTAACATTGTAGACTGATGACAACTATTGTCATGTAATGACACAAGCACTTTGGAAAGTGCGTTCACATGCACAACCTGTTCTGGTATCTACTTTCCATGCATGTCACAACGATATGTGAAGAATGTGCTCAATGTTTGGTGTTTGCTCCATTTTTCCATATGGATCTAACCAGATGTCTTTCTGTGCAGGGTTGAGAGGTATGCTGGTGGCCATAATACAGGTAGACTGCTGCAAGGGGGTGTACATACATGCACACACACACACACACACACACACACACACACACACACACACACACACACACACACACACACACACACACATACACACACACACACACACACATGACCTGCCCTTGCTGATAGCAGAACTTGAACCTGCCTAGTTGTACAAATGGTACTGCTGTATACATAACACAAACACTACAGGGCTACTATAGTATTGCAGTGTCTGCCACTACTATTCAAGTAGGTGGCAATTGCAGCGGCTGTTAGGATTTCCAATGGTGGGTTCACAGGCCCTTAACATGGCATAGCCACCTGAAACACAGACACACAGCTGCATAGGGACATGCATTGAAACACACATGCACACAGAGTTGACACTTTTCCTATTATATGATGTACCTCTCTAGTTATGTACAATACAGACTAATATGACAATTGCATGCACCACAGTGCCTTTGTGTTAGAAAATGTGTGACTGTGCTTGTAATGCAGATGCCATCAACTGGCTCTTTAAAAAAATGCCATAGGGAGGGAATCAGTAGGCCTTAAAATGGTATAACCAACACACACATAAAAGCCACAGGGGAAATGCTTCACACACAAGCACACACAGTGGTAAAGTTGGCTGTATTGAGATTCAAACACCTACCTATCTACATGTATGTACTATAGTGTTGTTATTTATCACATGCACCACAATGCTTATAGGGCTGATAAGTGTCCAAAGGTACATCTGAGGTGAATGACTTCAGCAGCTCTTGTAAAGCAGGGTGATGGGAAGTGTACTGGGTGGAACATGCCTCAAAATGGTATAATCAACACACACCCACACTGAGGATATGGTTCTCACCCATCCACACGCAGTACTACACTTGTCAGTATTGAGATTAGAACCCTACCTATCTAGTCATTCGTGTTACAGTGTTACACAGTTATTACACATGCCACAGAGCTTATAGGGCTGAAGAGTGTCCAAAGGTACATCTAAGGTATTTTAATGCAGGGCAATTGGAAGTGTACTGGATAGGAAATGCCTCAAAATACTTTCACATACAAACACAAATTTGACAGGACTGAGATTAGGACTTCTACCTATCTAGTTATTTGTACTACAGTGTTACATAGTTATTGCATGCACCACAGAGCTTATAGGGATGAAGAGTGTTCAAAGATACATCTAAGGTAAATGACATCAGCAGATCTTCTAAAGTAGGGCAATGGGAAGTGTATTGAGTGGGAAAGGCCTCAAAATACGTTCACCTATACACACACACACACACACACACACACACACACACACACACACACACACACACACACACTTGCTAGGACTGAGATTAGAACCCCTACCTATCTAGTTATTTGCATTACAGTGTTACACAGTTATTGCACATGCCATGGAGCTTATGGGGCTGAAGAGTGTCCAAAGGTACTTTTAAGGTGAATGACGCCAGCAGGTCTTCTATTGTAGGGCATTGGGAAGTATACTGGGTGGGAAAAGCCTCAAAATACTTTCACCTACAAACACAAACACACACACACACACACACACACACACACACACACACACACACACACACACACACACACACACACATACACACACATTTTGCCAAGACTGAGATTAGAACCCCCTACCTATCTATTTATTTGCACTATAGTGTTACACAGTTATCACACGTACCCCAAAGCTTATAGAGATGATGAATGTCCAAAGGTACTTCTAAGGTGAATGACATCAGCAGATCTTGTAAAGTAGGGCAATGGGAGGTGTACTGGGTGGGAAAGGCCTTATAATACTTTAACCTACAAACACACACACACACACACACACACACACACACACACACACACACACACACACACACACACACAGGCAAGTGATGTGATATTAAAACCTCTGCCACACTAGTATTACACAGTGGAGCTCACCTTCATGCTGTCATGCAACTGGTTACAACTGGTATGCAATTGTCCACAGCAGGATATCACTCTATGCCTTTCAGAGTATTCCTGTCTATGACTTACTCTCTGTCTATGTCTCCCTGTCTTTTTCTGTCTGTCTCTTTATTCCCCATATCTATGTGTGTGCATGCTTGAAATATTGCTATATGTTGCCTATGCATATATATATATATATATATATATATATATATATATATATATATATATATATATATATGTGTGTGTGTGTGTGTGTGTGTGTGTGTATCACATGCAACAGATGCAAATATATCACATATGGGCCACCTGCAGATAGCTGAAGGTAATCCGGTGTGATGGATATGGGTAGAGACAGCTAAGGTGCATATAGCTGTCTGTATGCAAAGACATATATGCACAATACAGTTATATAGTCAGATGTGGTTTTAGACATGGGCTGTAATTCTGTAAGTGTAGGAGCATGCCCAGTATGACCTTCTATAGTAAGAGTGGGACTCCATTCCAGAGACAGATGTCCAGGGTTTTGTGTGCCACAACTATAACTCTCAACCTGTTGGTGCAAGAAATCTGGAGATAGCCTGACAAAATGGGGGGACAATGGCCCAAACATTGGGAGATACAGTACATATTGCTCTTACAAATGTAGAAAGTTGCTAGCGTAGCAGGGTTTGTTTTAGCAGACATTTTACTGACATATATGATGTCTGACACTGAAATGTATTGTGTCATTACTTACTGACAAAAATCCACAGATCATCACAGTGATTTACCTGAGAAATACAAGATGTATGATTAACAGACCAAACTTATGAGCCAAACTATTGACATGATCACCCAATCCGGCCATTTGAGAGGTGTGGCTACAGTCGATTGGCTGATGAAGCTGCGTAAACAGTCCAGCACCTCAGTGATATACTGGCTGGGGATCTCCTGCTTGTGTGGTATTCTTCTTAACTAAAAAGTCATATCCTGGTGTGGGTACAGAGTTCAGTCTACTGAGCAGAGATGTCCATAATATGTGTGGTATATTCTACATAGCATTGTGATTTCCTGGTATGTCATTAGCAGAGCATTATAGAGTAATGTGGTGAACCACTGACAGACATTTGTTTATAGGATGATAGGTTGATATGAGGATAGTAAGCTATGGGCCCTGAAGCCCTTATAACCCTTGCAGACAAGAGTGTAGTCCATGTTACGACATGTCAGCAGCCAGAGCCCCTGTCCAACAGGGACACAGGTGGAATCACAGGCTGTATTTTCTGTTTCCCTTGCACTTATACAGGGAGCACTTCACAAGAGGTATTGAGCTACTTGGGTTGATTTGAGCAGGGAGTGTATTCCACAGATGGTGGAGTGTGTGGGACATGTATCTGTCACACCAACAAGCCATATTGATATCACAGACCAGGTTGATGCTGCACCTACAGGTTGATTGAGTGGGTCTTGACTTCTACATGTGTAACAGTCCCATCAACGCAGGGTCTGTATTGCTTTTTAAGCCAGACAGAGGTTACCTCTGAGGAGTCTGTATAGAACTGAGTAGAGGGACAGTGCTTTTTACCTATCTGCTTAGGGTAGATGTTTGCAGTCTCAGATTCTACTGGTGAGGATCCACTGTGGTCTTTCCAGCTGCTACATATGCTATGTGAGGTACATGCCGAAGGGGGCATTGTGCAAAATAATTGGCCTTATAAGGTTAGAATACATGGATATTATGACCTCTATGTCCTTGGATTAGATACCCTTACTTTTGAGTTGGCCCATCTATGAAGCTTTCTGTACAATGGAAGCAACATGGCGGTCAGATCAGAATTCAGTTTGCTATTAACCTAGGTGGCCAAATGCCTCACTACTGATTGTGTATGTAGGAGATTGTTGTTAATGTGTTAATATATTGGGATGTCAGTCTCTCCAAAGGTGATGATGATGTCTATGCAGGCATTCAGCTTGAGGCCATGTTTCTGTTAGCAGTCATTTGTTTTGGTGAGACCCTATTGTAGGACATCCACATCACTTTGGGAATTGATGACTGTTCCCAGCTTGCAGTCATCTGCCAACTTGATCAGCCATAAGCTAGTGTTTTTGGCCTGCACCTCAGGGAGGTATATCCCATATACCAGAGGCCCCAAGACTGATCCCTGGGGTATGCCACTCTTAATGGGTGTACTGCTTGAGTGGGCTACCCCTATTATGATTAGGTGGGTTCTATCAATGAGCCAGTTTGCTACCCATCTGGTAACATATGGATCAATGCCTAGTTGACAGTGTTTATGTATTATGGCCAAGCAGGGAATAGTGTGTAAGGCTTTGGCCAAGTCAAGGTGGCTGGTGTGCACCATCTTTCCCTCATCCATGCCTTTGGTAGCTGTCTCAGGAAAGTCAACCAGATTTCACTGACATACCTACCCTTGACAAAGGCAGTCTGTGTGGGGTTGACTATTTGAAGTTTGCCAATGTCCCTGTTAATGAGATCCATGATTATCCATTGCATGGCCCTGCAGATTAGGCTAGTTAGGCTGATGGGTCTTTAATTTCCTGGATCGGTGAACACTCCACCTTTGTGTAAATGGATGACAATGGCTGTCCACCACTTGGCTGTGACAAAGGCAGTACTCAGGCTTTGGTTGAGTAGCATACGTAATAGTGCTGCCAGTTCATGCCTGAGTTCATGTAGGTTGCAGCCTTGGATGTATTCATGTCCCATGGAGGCTGTCTTGTTGGCTTTGAGAGAGTGGTGATGCCCTGTTCCCTAGTGATAAGGGTTGGGTGGTCAGGTACTGGGGATGTCCTGCTTTACTGATGGGGGGGCAGAGGAGAGACATTTCCACTGAATCTGTCAGCCAGTAGATTGGCTATATATACAGAATTTGTGTATGCGGTGTCCTTGACCACCAGTTCCGCACAGATCTGGGAGCTTCCTTTGGGAATGCAGACATATGTGAGGAAGGCCTTATGATTGCCTGTCTTAAATATGGGCAATTTGGATTCGTAGTTGCCTTTAGAGGATTTCACTGGTGCTCTTATTTCTTTGTTCAGGCTAAGGAGAGATTACTTGCAATTGTGCACCTGCTCTTTCTCAGTCCTGGACAGCAATGTTATCCTTTTGTTATGTAGTTCCTTTATTGCAGATGTTTCCAGACAGGTTTACTCTCCGTTGTGGATGATGATGTTGTTATGTCAGGTATTCCTGATTCCATGCATCTATACATATATATATATATATATATATATATATATATATATATATATGCTGGTATAGTACCTTTGTGTATATTTGGATGTTGGTGGCTGTTTCTCCAGTGGGGTAGGGGGCTGTTCAGCTGTTTTTACCATCCCGCTGGTGGTGGTGATCAGCTTGGGAGACATTTTCATTTTACCATAGCTAGAGGGGAGTCAGGAGAGATGGTGATATCGAACATGACTGCCTTCATGTGGGATCTTAAACCAAAACAATGATGGTGCTACTGCCAAATACAAGCGACACACGACTATACCACACCAAAAAGTTTATTATATACTTGTGGGATCTTGCCAGGGAGGGTGATACCATAGGGGTGCTGCTGTGATTAATCATGTTGGTTACTGCCAAGTCCAACATATGTATCACATTTTGTGGGGGTATCAAGTAGCTGTCCTAAGGATTTAAAATTGATAAGATGGGGGAATCTCTGTGCATTTCTCTTCTGGCATGGTTGGTTTTCCGGTCAATGATTGGTTAATTAAATTCAGCCAGGGTCAGGGTAAAGAATTGAATTTTGATAGATTTGTACAGGGGAAGATATGTGGGGTGGATATCCTATGTCAGATTTGTTGGCCTGTAGCTACCTATAATTTGCATAGGGGTCTTGTCAACGGTTAACTGCATTTGGAGTGTCTCGTTTATGTCAGACCATTTGACCAGCCAGGAGGTGTGTGTCTGTCTAATGTATATTTATACTCCACCTCCTTTTGCTTTGCTACTTACATTTTGAGGTCTGGCTGTGTGGTAGGATGAGTGTCCAGGTAATGATGGGTTGCTCTCTGCAGCTGTGGCCCAGGTTTCTGTAAGTGCACAAATGTCACCATCTTCCAGGGTTGTGACTGCTTGCAAGGAGTGCATTTTTCTGTTTAGACTCCTAGTGTTTAGCGGCATGGCCTTTAATTTTCGTTTTGTTGAGGATTTTATGTTGGTAGTATGGACCCCATGACTTTCCCTAAACAGGCACTATGGGAGTGGCAAGGGCCTTTGCCAGAGGCCTGCAGGCCAAGTGAGACAGATGCAGGCCATCCCTAGCAAAGCAACGTGGTCTGTCGATCATAAGTTCCCAGGCTGACAGGGAGTGGATCCCCCTAGAATGACAACAGTAAGAAAGCCAATTGTTACTGAAAATCATTTTATGTTTGTAGTGCACCATCATTGCTGCTTAAGCTTAGGGACATACCTGCATGGGACACATATTCAGCAAGCTGAATCATGTCTGTCTTCCTATAGTCCAGGGAGGTACATCTGACATTGCTCACACCGCCATGGACTGGGATGGAGTCATAACAGTACCTGTTGTGGAGTGACCTAAGTGCATGTGTGATATCATGGATTCTGGCACCTGACAAACAAGTAAGCATGACTTTCTCTTTATCCAGTCTGGTGAGAGACACATCTGTGTGTCTTACAATGGAGTCTCCTATGAGTAATATGCTGAATAATGGTGGCTGTATAACTCCAGTTCTCTTTCTCTTTCTTCTCGCTGCAGGCTTTTCTATTCCTGTAAGACTGTCCTAATAACATTACAAGCCAAACAATGTGAAGAGATTCTTAACATTTCTATTGCTCAGCATGTCTCAGCATAGAAACAGAAATAGCAGAAGCCTAAGATTTGTGATGTTACTATAACAAGACTTTTGTTACTCACTAATAGAAGCAAATGTTACCAAGAGAGTCTCCTGTCCAACATTCATAATGGACTGGCGTTTCATATGTATGTCTGGCCTTGTGCTCATTGCTTTCCAGCATAGGCTTTGGCTTTATTGACCCTGTACTGAATAACTGAATGAAAGTAGCTATAGAACATTGATGGATGGATAGATGGATGTTTGGCTGAATGAATGGATGGCCAGATGGATGAGCTATTACTGTCTGTATTCCAGTGGGCAGAGTACTCTGAGATTTTCATTTGTTTTTATTTTTAGCTAATCATACTCTCAGCTGCTAAATATGATCCACCTATAATTAATGTTTCATGTTTATTTGTAAGACAATATTTTGTATATATGTATATGTGCTATGTTTTTGAATGATAGCAATGTAACACATTTTGTGTGGGACCTATCTCCTTGATTTTCACTGAGAATAGTTCTAAACCATTGTACATACCCAGCTAACAAACAAAAACAAGAAAAAATAAAAACAAACAGTAATAAGTAAGTAAATAAGAGATTATGTCAGTACCTGAACTTATTTAGTGATATTTATCCATTTGTTTACTTCAGGCAGGTATTTGCATAAAATAAAAGCACCCACCACACCAGTATTATATGCACTGCCCAGGTTCCATAAGGATTTAGTTGAGCCCCCTGGTATGCATATAGTTTCTGGGGTAGGCTCTTATTTGGAAAACATTAATATCTTTTTGGACTTTCAGTTAAAAGTTTATCTTAATAGGGTTAGTGCTCACATTTGTAATACTCAAGAATTAACTAATGAAATGTCTAAAATCAGTTGGAATAGTGATTATTATTGGGTGACTATAGACGTCAAGTCTTTATATACGAATATTAACATCAAGTGGGGACTTGAGTCGATATTTAATATGTTAGGTGAAGGTCCCAGAACCAGTTTTTTGATAAACCTATTGGAATTTTGTTTGACCCACAATTATTTTATGTTTAACAATGAGTTCTTTTTACAAGTCAAAGGGACTGCAGTGGGTGCAGCTTATGCTCCCTCTTATGCTGTGATTTATATGGATTCTTTTGAAAAAAAGTTAATTTACCCTACTGATTTTTTTAAACACAGAGTGGTTTTGTACAAACGTTTTATTAACAATTTAATTTTTATATGTAAAGGGGATTTGTTGGAATTTTTTGATTTTTTTGAATCGTTGAACAACAATGAACACAATCTCTCCTTTTCATATGAGGTCAATAGAAATTAAATCAATTTTTTGGATTTAACATTATTTGAATGAGATAGTGTCATTGAATTTAGACCTTACAGAAAAAGTACTTCTGTCAATATGTTTTTGCATGCTACTAGTATGCATCCACCACATTTGCTAAAAGCATTGCCTTACGGGGAATTCAAAAGAATCTATCAGCATACTAGTTTAGATTCTGAAGTAGATCATGAGTTAAATAAAGTTTATTTGAGATTATTGGAAAGAGGGTATGATAAAAAGGAACTTTTAAAGAGTATGGATAATGTCGTGAAAAATTTCAAATGTTTTGAAACGGATGTTTCACATCCAATGAGAATGGAAAGAGATGTAGAAAAAATATTTTTTGTAACCAAATACACAGCTTTTTCTAAGAAATTAACATCCTTGATTAAAAAATGTAGGTATTTGGTTAGTGAAGATGAATCCATAGGTGAGCTCTTTCCTCGTAATATAATTTTTTCATATAAAAAAGGAAAAATTTTGAAGGAATTATTAAACAATAATCTCTTAACTCAAGACAAAAGTTACTCTGTTAATGTGGATACTTTTAGATGTGGATCTTGCAGTTTATGTGATAGAGTGATCAATGTTAGGTCTATTAATGAAATCAACCATACCCCCAAGCACTACTTTAATTGTAAATCTACCCGTGTTGTTTACACATTGACTTGCGGTTGTCACAACATTTGGTATATAGGACAAACTAAAAGAATGGTTAGAGTAAGAATCTTGGAACATTTGAAGGACATCAGAAACTTGAATTTATCCAGTCCTGTTGCTAAACATTTCATTGAAGCTCATGATGGACTATCAGATAGTTTAAGATTTAGTGTTTTGGGTAAACCTTTCATTTATAGGGGAGATAATGTATCCAGTAAATTATTAGAATTAGAGACTAGGATGATTCTGAAATTCAACACTTTAAAACCTTATGGTTTAAATCAAGAACTGGGTATTTAATGAGTTTAAAATATATATTAAATTATTTCATTTAATATGTTAAGTATATATTATATATCATATTTATGTATATATTATATTTATGTTTATATTTATAAGTTATATGTGAATATATTTATTTTTGTCATGGTGTTTTTTCAGTGCAATGTCTTAATGTGTATCAATGAGATCACTTTAAAAATTTATAAGATTTTCTCGTTCATTGAAGTTAAGAATTAAATTGATTAATTGTTTAATTGCTTGAGAGATATATTTAAAACCACTGCTGGGTTGCAGTGAGATGTGATCCTTGAAGGCGAATTGCCGAGGTACCAGATTGTTGACAATAAAGGAGAATAACTGGAGAAGTATTGGCTGTTTGGTGTGTTTTGCACAACCCCTTGCTTATCTGGTTTCAAAAATGCTGAGCAGTGCTAAGGACTCCTCAAATCCAATTAGCTGGCTTGACTGCTGCTTAGAATTGTACTTAAGTACTGCTAAGCATTGATCAGTTTTCATTTAAAGGAAATTAATGAATTGGACATTAATTACTCCTTACTGACATATTATTAAGTGTATATATTTTACTTTACATTACGTCCGCCTATGTGCTTTGATTGCATTGCTTTGGGGTGTGACTGTACTATCTGTGACACTTGTGTTTACATGGGGGATTTCACATCACATATCCACTGACACTGGAAGGTTGGCCAGCTACACTACCCTGGTTAATAAATATCAATTACTACATCTTTAAAAATGAAAAAAAAAAAATTAACAATGCTTTCCCATGTAAAAGCTGCATTGCCTGTCTTGATATTCAAACCGTGCACCTACTACACGCAAATCCAAAACTCTAACCATTGAGCTAAATCACCAGTAAAGATTTTGACTATATATTTCTGTATAGCTCTTCATACCATTTTAAGCAGTGCTGAGCAAAGCGCTGTGGCACACAAACCCACTCAGCTACGCTTAAACTTCAATTGCAGTGGAAAAAAACATACAACCATTTTACATTTATATATATATATCACTATATCAAATATTAGCATGTGAATTGCAGGCCACATACTCTTCATGAATATCCATACTAATGCAAAACCTGTCATTCTTTCAACTTTCTAAGTTTGTAAGGGCAATATTTAGAAACTGTCCCTATTTCTGGTCTTTTGTCCCACTTTTTGTATTGCCTTTGTCCAGACTTCTTGCTCTCAGAGTTTCAGAGGTGTATGCCTGGGGACACTTTTTATTGTGAAGTGCCGTACAGCACTTTCACACTGCAGGGGGTGTGTTTCAGTTCCTGTCACATATTCCCTGTGTTACATTCCATTCACAGACCCTCTTTTCAGTATCCATGGACACTGAAGGGTTTGTTAGCTCTAATGTGCTTACAGGAGACATGACACACCCCCTTTTCATGTTAGCTGCTTCTCCTGCCTACACCACCACATTATAGCCCCTACATGTTAGGTACACATGGACATGATGTCCCAATTTGCCAGTCAATAAACTTAGCTCATTTTCTTACACCTACTTGCTTATAGCTTAGTTACACCACTACAGCAGAGCCTATCTCCTTAGCAACCACTATAACCTGCCATTGTTATGGGTCTGCATGCTGGCCAGTATAGTGTAAAAAATATGTTTCACATTTAGATTGCCTTTTTACTTTTTTTTGCAGGATTGTTGTTTGCACACTGCTTCATTCCACTTAAATGGCCAAAATCTGCCAAAAAAAAACTTTTTATTTAAATTATTTTGCAACACTTTTGCATGACAATGGCCATAGTATTGGCCATTGGCATGCCTAATGAACATAATACATGCTTTACTTTAAGTTGTCATGGCCCTTGTTTTACTTTTGCAGTCATAAAACCAGTAAAAATAAAATAACATTTGCCCATACTCCCCCTATGGCTCCCTACCACAGTATTAGCTTACACAGTGGTGCAGCACTGTTTTCTATACCTCCAGATTGATTCAGGTACATCTACTGCCCACCATGCCCACTCCATGCTATCCACATGGATACAACATGGCTCTGGCCATGTTGAAGGTGGACAGCATGGATCTTACAAGTTAAAGTGGACTTTTCCCTGTTAACAATTTAATATTTTAATAAAAAATATATATATATTTTTTAAATAAGCCTCTTTGAGCGAGTTTAAGTTCTGCACTGCTTCGTGCAAAGTAGAATTTAAATATAATTAAGGAAAGCCAACTTTTAATGGCTTTCACCTTACTCAACTTCCATGCTAGCTCATGTATGAGGAAAATTTCCCCGTACATAACACGGAAGTAACATGGACTCATACCAGTTTGCTGAATCGGAAACCTGGTGTTGTTACTAGGTAGCAGTGGGCTGGGGTGGTAGGCGTGTACTTCATTTGCATGCCACCAGGGGTCTTTGGCCCTTGGTGCATTTGCGCATGTGTACGTGCAGCACAGCGCCAAGCCATGGAAGCTAATCCCTGCTCCTGAATTGGGAACATGGTTTACTGTGGGAAAATGGTGTTATGAAAGCTAACATGGTGTTATTTTTTGTGTTAGCCTTCATGAATACTGCCTGTAATGTTTTATGTTTTACATTCTCATTTTGTAAATTGTGATTGCAGGCAACTATTACATTTTTTGTATAATCTTTGTAAATCTTTGTAAAAATGTTTGTAATCTTTTTTGTACTATTGTTATGAAGCTTTTCTCCCTGAGTCTCCTCTGAAAATGGGCTATTTGTCTAGCCAGACAGTACCTGGTTAACAAATGCAAAATAAATAAAATAAAGTCACAAAAGTGCTATTATATGAAGGAAAAAGATATTCTGCATTGTGATTTGGCCCTTGAGAAATGACAACAAACTTTTCAGAAGTTAGTAGACTGGCTGTTCACTTGTCTTGAACAAAATAAATAATCTGTTTATTTTATTTATTATGTTTAGTTTGTTACTTAGGTAAGAGAACTGGTACAAAAACCCTCCACTGACACAATCTGGATAGTTAGGGCAAGGACAACTACAATGAAAAAAAATGGTTACATACAAAAAAATTATACATGGAGCAAATAGTGACAGACAGTTACATCAGTACAGCATTATTACACTGACAAAAGTAAATTTACAAATCATTTAAGTTAATCTATGCTGCAGTGAAGAATGACAGAAAATATTTAATACAACTACTAATCATTAAGTAAGTATGCATAACTTCCTTAGATGCCAAAGCTCAGGTAGGTAATGTGCCCAGCCATTACACAAGTTGGTTGGTTGCTAAAATGATGTGTGATAGCAAAGTTAGAAAGGTGAACAGATTTTGAAACAATTCAGTAAAAGTAATCCCCTTCCATTCTCTTATAAAATTGCTTACAAAAGACAAGATGCTTTGGTAAAATACAAATCTTAAAACATACAAGGGTAAAGTGTAACATCATTAGACAGTATCCATAAAATATTTACATGTATTCAGTTTGAGAAGATGGTCTCTTAGTGATTGTTTTGACAGATGGTATTTTTTCAAAGTACCTCATGTTCTCTGGATTATCATTTCATACATAGGTACTTTGATGGTGAATACCCTTTCAACATGTGCTCAGGGTGAATGGTGACCTGTACAAATGAATGCTGTCATTGCATTTGAATGTATAAATCTGTTTTCTGAGCTGCAGTTTCCTCAGGAGTGGGAGGCGATATTTGTTGTGTAACATTTTAAAAGTGAATATGCTGAGTAGTTGCATAGATTTTGCAACTAGTGTAGCAAGGGTGAGTTGAAAGAGGCAATCATCCCAGGCACAACGTGTTAGAGGCCCGAACATGGAGATCCTGCAGCAGTATCAAAATGCCAGCTGAGAAGCAGTTTAATTTTTTTTTTTTGCTCTTCACTTGAGGAGCTGTCAGTATTTAGATTTGACTGGAAGGAAGTCAATGGACCAAATGGCTTCTTTCAGTCTGCCAAAATCCAAAATAGTTTTATTTTTTTTGCTCTTCAATTAAAGAGCTAAGGGTTGGGGCAGTACTTCGGCACTGGGTGCTCGATGAGCCTGCTACAGTTCTTTGTTTCACTGTTATAGGAAGCCAGTATGTTTGTTTTAGCACAGTATACTGGTTTTATTTTATGTTGGCTAGACTGATGAATATGACATTTTTCTCAGTGGTTTGCATGGCAGCAGTATTTTTGGCTGACAAGAAGACAATTATAGGTTGATAGCATTCCTGTCTGAGGAAAAGCACATTTATAACTGTAGCCTGCCTGGTCTCAATAGTGAACCACTGAGATATTTTATAAGATATGTTTAGTTGGGTTAGTACTTTCCTAAGTTGTACTTAAGTATGAGCATGAGCAGAAAGGGTTTGATGCAAGGTCAGACTGCAATACCTCTGCAGGGAGGCAGTGATGAGAGGGATCTGGTGTGGTTAGTAATACAGAGCCTTTGAACATTCTTGAGTTTCTGAGCTGTGCCAGGCAGAATCACAGTAGGGTTTTGTGTATTTATGGACAGCTTATTACTGTGCAGACAATTCTGAAAGTCTTCCTGTTGAGAGCTGGGATCTTGATGGACCTAGTTAATACAATATAATTGTCATATAGTATACAGTTTATTTGTGGTAGATCTCAGGGAAGGTTATTAATAGAGAGTGACAATACAAGAGAGGGCCGAGGATAGAGCCTTGTTGGACCCCATATGTAGTGTTCCTAGTGTGAGTACTTTGGTTAGCTCTGACCCCTGTTCTATTGTGCAAATAGTTTTGTAACCACTGTATTACTTCAGAAGGGAAGCCAGTATCAGTGGATTTGTTCAGTAGGATTGTATACTTTGCTGCTTCAAAGAATCCCATAAGGTCTAGGAAAGTAGTTGGACGCATGACTACATCTTTATATCCTAGCAGTTGTCAAGTGAGAATATAATCATTTAACCATAGGGATGTCTGACTACTGTAAAGATTTCCAGCCATGTCCAATTCAAAATGTCAATTCATTTGTTGAAATCTCTCTTTTTTGTTAAGAATCACATTCCAACCAATTTAGCAATTTTATCTATACTCAAAAATAGATAAAGACATGCACAGATTAAGGACAAATTCAAACAGGCAGTAAACAGTTCTTAAAATATGGCATTCAGTTAGTCTGGCAATTAGCACAGAGGATAAAGGCTAAGAGTTGTTATAAGCTATACAATATAATTGTCATATAGTATACAGTTTATTTGTGGTAGATCTCAGGGAAGGTTATTAATAGAGAGTGACAATACAAGAGAGGGCCGAGGATAGAGCCTTGTTGGACCCCACATGTATTGTTCCTAGTGTGAGTACCTTGGTTAGCTCTGACCCCTGTTCTATTGTGCAAATAGTTTTGTAACCAGTGTATTACTTCAGAAGGGAAGCCAGTATCAGTGAATTTGTTCAGTAGGATTGTATACTTTGCTGTTTCAAAGAATCTCATAAGGTCTAGGAAAGTAGTTGGATGCATGACTACATCTTTATATCCTAGCAGTTGTCAGGTGAGAATATAATCATTTAACCATAGGGATGTCTGACTACTGTAAAGATTTCCAGCTATGTCCAATTCAAAATGTCAATTCCTTTGTTGAAATCTCTCTTTTTTGTTAAGAATCACATTCCAGCCAATTTAGCAATTTTATCTATACTCAAAAATAGATAAAGACATGCACAGATTAAGGACAAATTCAAACAGGCAGTAAACAGTTCTTAAAAATATGGCATTCCGTTAGTCTGGCAATTAGCACAGAGGATAAAGGCTAAGAGTTGTTATAAGCTGTTTCAAGTAGTCCAGGGTTTGATTCCTTCATCAGACCTTTTTAAGCATTGTTATAGTCAAGTCATGTACTACAGTAGAGCCAAACCAACACATCAGTTAAAGATTTTTGAGCATAACCATTGCACTTCATGCATTACGAGATTGTTGACTAGAGGACTAGATCATAACATCATCTGCAAAAGCAATCATACTTATTTTAATACAATGAAAATAAATAAAATTGTTTCATCAAATGTTGCTAAATAATTGTCTAGATTCCAATAGACTTGCTCTCATTGTCACTGACTTATTCTGAGGTAAGCATTATCTATAATTATGACAGGCTTTCATTGGAGTAAGTCACTTACATTGAAAACAAGTCTTTTGGAACTGGGCAAATGTTTTTAAATATAGTTTAAATAAATAA
The DNA here is from genome assembly GCF_019279795.1 of Protopterus annectens. Classification (NCBI taxonomy): domain Eukaryota; kingdom Metazoa; phylum Chordata; order Ceratodontiformes; family Protopteridae; genus Protopterus; species Protopterus annectens. Next base: position 396,236,461 of record NC_056729.1, on the reverse strand, counting down.
GGTATTCAAAAAATCATAGCCAGCACATCGATGGTAAGATAAACCAACATGATATTTTATTTAAATAAAAGCAAGACAAACCAGTTTCGGCTTCTAAACCAAAGCCTTCTTCAGTGTCAATGAAATAGTCACTAATTCTACTATAAATACTAATCACAGTTAACAACCAAGCATCCCATAGGTTGATCATAATAATCCATTAAGTCCAGGTGGGAATAATCCCCTCAGTCTAACTATCCACTTCTTCTCTTTGTTATCCAATATAGTATGCCAGCCAATAGGGTTATTCCTCTTGCCTAAGATAATGTCTATAATAGTAAATCTGTAAATAGCAGATGAGTGTATTACAGAATGTTTATATAAGGCATTTGTAATCCTTTTATGCTTGATATCACTTAAATGTTGGCTGACCCGAAATTTAAATGCCTTAGAGGTTTGACCCACATAAAAGGCCCCACAGGAATACGTGGCAAGATATACCACCCAGTCTGAGAAGCAATTAGGAAAAAAATTAATATCATAAACCCTGCTTGTGTTCCGAGTACTAAAACTCTTGACTTTGTTAATTTTGTTACAATGCACACAGTGACCGCTATTATAGACCTTCAAGGCATCTCCCTCATTCCCCACAAAATGTTGAAGTTTCACAGTAGGACCATAGAGTCAGTATATGGTACTCTACAAGTGCATGTCCACAGTCTGCAAGAAATCTACATAATATGAACTTCGATCACTCACATGTGTGCATAAAAAAGGCAGAGATTTCCTTTCTAGGACTGACAGTCATATTCAGATAATCCTGTTATCTACTAACACAGCCTTTTATAGACGTGTCCAACCTGCGGCCCGTGGGCCGCATGCGGCCCTCAGAGCTCTTCCATGCAGCCCTCAACCTCAAACTGCAACATCGATGTACGCATGCCCCAAAACACTTTTTTGTTTTGTGTTTTTCGCTCCCATGACCTGTAACGCTAATGTTGGTGTGCGCATATGCCAAAGCACCCTTCTAGTTTTGTTTTTGAGCCAAAAAAGGGTCAAAGTGTTTACGCCATTATTTTGCGCCGAAGAATCAGTGTGTTTGTGTGTGTGTGTTCTCGCTGAAGAGGGACTCATGTATGGATTTGCCGCTGTTGCCTGTGAAAGGGACAGCAATTACCTGTGTTAATAGGTAAGTACGGAGTGAGTGAGTGAGTGCATGAATTAAAGCAGAATTGTGTGTGTGAAAGTAGAAGAAGAGTGTGTGTTTATATGTGTGCATGACAGAGAGAGATGCATGCACAAAGAGGCTAACAATGATCAGTCTACCTACTGAACACAAACAAGTTACCTCACAAATACATCATACATTAAGAGTACACTTTCATTAAATTGTGGCTTTCCTGACAGGGAGGATGTTGTATTGAACATGAACTCATACCTCTTAACTGTATGGATTTTCAAATAATGTCTGGATTTTTGCCTCATCTTCCAATTTGTGTCTTTTGCTTAGGAAATAAAAGTAGTCATCCAAGGTAATGCAGTTCCAGGGAGTAAGAATGAGACAGCAGCCTAGGGTTAATGGGTCAGTAGTGGACTGACTATGTGGGACTGTAGCATATAAAGTTGTATTGTTTTCTCAGACAAACAAAAAAGCACCTAGTACTGTTTCATTGGTGGGTTCTAATCAGTGGTAGATTGGACAACAGTAAGCATAGCTTTGGCGGATCATCAATACTGGCAAATCAAGTGGGCACAATGTCATTTTTTTAAATGTTGGGGATTTTAGTGTGTATGTGTGTGCTTATGTACTGCGGTGGTGGTGCTGCGGTGGCGTTGTCGCCTCACAGTTAGATATTGCCCGTTCAATTCTCAGTTAGAGCGTCTTCTGTGTGGCAACATGCGTGAATGGGCATTCCTTCATTGAAGGTTGTGCGTTAGGCTCGTCAAGCCAGCACGTAAAACTCTACTGCCAATCATTAGTGGACCGGAGATACCGCTGTGGCGACTCCTAACTGGGAAAAGCCAAAAGACACAAACATGCGTGTACTTATGTGTTGGGAGTGCTGCAACAGTAGATGATTATTAAAGACAGAGACTTACGGACTGTGGAGAATATGTTTCTTTGTTTCAAAACCTAATACTTGGGTACGCATGCCAGAAGTAGATTTTTTAAAACATAGATTCTTGCCATTTGCAGTGGATGGATATTTACATTTAATGGACAATGTATTAGCGTGGGCCTGTGGGGTTCTGAAGGATGCCAAGTCTACCACTGCCAATGTCTTATAAAGTGACCTGGAAATTGATATTGGGATGTTACTGAAAAAATATAGTAAGTGGGCTTAGAATTATAGTTTAATTAAACAAAGTGTACTTTCAATTTACAGGCCATAATTTAATTTATTTCAGGTAGTCCAGCTACTGGTAGATTGTATACCATTAGTCTTAATTAGGGAGAGCTGTCATTCTGGGGAAACAAGCAGCCCTAGTTTCAGTGAAAGCTCTGTGGTTGCTTGCAGGTAGGAAGTTGCAGGATGTTGATGCAATGTGTTTTATTTATTATTTTTAATGCATTTGTCATTTCAAAGCATGGTTTTCTTTGATGCAAACGAAGGCAGGACTGAATGAGCCATATAATGTGTAACTGACAATAATGGGATAGGAAGATTATAAGTGATGTATACTGTTTGCAGCTACAGTTGTTTCAATGGTGTCTGTGATGCATAACTATTTTTGGGCCTGTGTCCCACTTTTATTTTTCGCTTTGTCCAGATTTCTTGCTCTAAGGTTGAGAGGTATGGTTCCATACTAAATCAGAAGTTGTATTTACCTTGGAAGAATTTTCGGCATACTTATGAAAAACAGAGCCTTTTTAATATTTCTGCTTATTTCCAATATAAACTGCCATGTAACCTTGCAAATAACCTTCTTATTAAGCTACTTTACTTCTTTTGGAATTGACAGGTATGATTCATCTGTTCGGACATAAGCATAGAGTGCTAATGTGACTGATTTCTTGCAGCAATCTGTGGTTTACATAATCACAATAACTTTTCTGTGTTTCTGGGTGTGTAATCAATTTAACAGTTTTAAAGATGTTTTCCAAAAATAAATAAATATATAATAAATAAATAATCCTCTCTACACTTTGAGCTATTGACAAAGCCTGGGAATTTGTTTTTTTCAAAAGCGAAGGTCAGCATTACAGCTCAGTAAACTGTCAGTCTGTGAGTAACTTCTGCACAAATTAAAATGTCTGAATGTCAAATGGCTTTAGATTGGAGGGAAGTTTATTTTTCTTTATTTTATTTTATTTTACATTTGTTTACCAGGAAAGTCCGACTGGACACAGGTCCATTTTCAGCGGAGACCCGGGGAGAAAAGCTCGAAAAATAACACAAAACAATATAATACAATATATGAGAGAGAGAGAGAGACAGCAAATTATGGATGTAGTACTCATACAATATGGCAGAGATTACATCTCATAACAGTGAGAATCATTGAGGTACAGAATAAACTTAAAAACATTTTTTTTACAATTATAATTACAGCAAGGCAAATATCAATGAGTTAAGTTTTTAGGAAAAAGCTGTTTGTACATAGCTGAAGCTCTGAAACAATCTTTTGGTATGGATTAACCTGGGGATTTACACAAGTTATATGGTTTACACCAGTATGTAGCATTATAGTTTATGGTTTTCTTATTGATTTACTTTTTGCCAAGCAGTTGTTTGTTGATTTATTGATGGTCTTTTGGTGGTTGGAAATTACATGGATGAATCCATCTCTATTATGATTTTTTTTCAGACATTTTGACTTCCAGACAATTTCATTCAGTGAGTGGCTGCCATGTGATTACTGAGGTTGCCTATTTTACAAGTAGGGGCTTTTGTGTGTGTGTGTGTGTGTGTGTGTGTGTGTGTGTGTGTGTGTGTGTGTGTGTGTGTGTGTAAGAGAGAGAGAGATATTTAATATGTATACTGAATATAATTTTGCAAATGGAATTCTTAGACATGCACCTCTTCTTGGGCAACCAGACTTGAGTAACCAATATTAGATCTTAGCCATCCAGCTGGGAAAGGTTAGTATGTGGATTTTCCATCTGGTTTGATGAAGGCTATGCTACTTACCCAAGGACTACATTTATGGCTATCCAGCCATCGTGTTGCTGAACTACATTGTTTGATAATGAGAGGAGCTTTTCACAGAAGTTGAAGGTTTTTGTGCCAAGAACCTGTCCATAAATAGTGGCTTGTTTATGTTGCAGTGAAGGCTGTGGTCTTTGTAGTGAACATTTTACGTATAACCAGTATTTCTGAGGTAGAGGACGTCTCTTAAGCCAGGATCTTTCTTAGCCTGGAAAGCAAGCCAATGATGAAATTTATAGGGGCCAGTGAGAGACAGAGGAAAGCAAGAAGCTTTTTAGTCTGTTTGGATAACTAAGTGAACTTAGTCCTCTGACCTTTTTTGTCAGAAATGGTTTTAGTCTTTCTTTTGGCAGGTTGTTTTGCTGAGGCACATGCCAAAAGGGGCATTGCACTCAATAATGGCTCTTGTAAAGGAAGAGTACAGGGATGTTATGACCTCCTTGTCCCTGGATGAGATACCCTTACTAATGAAGTGGGCCATGTAAAAACTTTCCTTACAACAGAGACAACGTGGTGGTCAAAAGTCAGGTTTCTATCAACCTGGGTGCCCAAGTACCATACGACTTATTGCGTGATTACAACATTGTTATTAATGTGATAATTTGTGAGGACATCACTCTCCTCAAAGGGGATGATGATGCATTTTTTGGCATTTAGCTTGAGGCCATATATTTGGCACCAGTTATTTGTTTGGGTGAAACCCTCTTGTAGCTTATTCAGAATTGTTTTATTAAGTCAGTAATGTGAATTCTTTACTTTATTGCAAATTTGTTGGGTTAATTTTGTGGATTATAGTATTGTAGGACTGTTGATGTTGACATTTTACATAGTTGGACTGCTGGAATGATTTTCCCAGTGAGAAATGCTAGTGTTGTAGTGAATATCTGTTTATTTGTAAAAAAAACAAAAAAAACAAAAAAAAAAAAAAAAATATATATATATATATATATATATATATATATATATATATATATATAAAACTAAAATGTTAGCATTAACTATTAGATTAGAGAATTAGAATGAGAATTCGAATTTTAAGGCAAATATTAGGCATTTATTACATTTATTCATTGTTCAAATGCACCTAGAGTACAGCCAGGAGGTCGACTGTGGTCTTCCGGAGCAACGAAAGAGTTAACTATATGATATATTTTATATGTGGCCCCAAGACCATTTCTGTTCACTCAATGCGGCCCCAGCAAGACAAAAGGTTGGACACCCTAAATAATCCTCCTATGAGCATCAAGCTCCCTCAGACCACTCTACTGACCAGTTCTTGCCTGGTTGGTGAGAGTTTCATGGCTTGCATATTTCCTGGAAGAAGGATCAAGCATACCAGCAGAGGCAGTATCATCTGACAAGAGGATTAGGGTTTTCTGTTTATCTGCAACATCCTTATGCATGTTTACTGATACCCAAGGGACTGGTGTGAAAATGGCAATTGCAATGCATGGCCACACAGATGATCAACTGGCCATGTCACATTGTAGATAAGCGTTTCTATATAATCCCAGGTCCACACTGCAAATTCTGTCATGGACAATGTATCTCTAGGCATTTGACCCTTTACTCTGAACAGCAGAAATTTGTAGGCACTGTGTGTGTCACACATGGAGCATTATGCTTGGTAAATTCAGAGGTCACAAAAGTAACACTTATGTCTGGTCACAATAAGATATAAAACTATAGCTCTTAATAAAACATTTTACCTGGCTACATTATTTGTAGTATGGATTATTGCACATTTAGAACAATCATCTTTCCAATCATTTGTAGGCATTAAGCAATTATCAGAGTATCTGTAATATCCTTTAATGTGCAGAGCACAGTATGTATATATGATAGCCAGTAGATATCCTCAAAAGATGTCCAATATTTCCCCAGGTAATGGTCCAATAAGCATGAGTGCCAAAGCCAGAGGTGAGTTCCAGATATCCACCTGCATGGCTTCTGAGGGGGTATATGAGTCATACTTTCATGTCCCCGCTTCCTTATATTTTAAATGTTTTATCAATATTCTGGAAAATAATTTGTAGATTTATGCATGAAGCACAGGTCGAATGTTATTTGCAGCTCCATCCCAGCAGTATTAACTGTCAGTTTACATGTTAGCCATTCTACTATATAGCATGAGCTAAAATTACATCATGAACAGTAAGTGATAAAAGACATTGTGACTGGTGAATATGTATACAGTAAAATGACTGGTCATCACCAGTCCGGAACCTTTGTCTCATATATGTAGTAATATGTGACCTCTCTTCCATGTTGTACATATTGTATACTGCTAATTTCTGTGTGTCCTTACCTCACTTTTGTTATCTTTTACAAGCTATGCTCTATCACTTTACTTTTTCATTCTCTTCTTTCCACTTTCCGCTAACCTTTCCTTCATATTGTCCATTATACTCTGTACTTTATTATTATTATTCGTAATGTCATTGATTCATTACTATCTTCAGACAACATTTTGTTTGTATCCATAGTACCTCTTCTGAACTTGGTTGTCCGTTATCATTCATATTTGTCCAAGCTGAGACAGAAATAAGTCCATTTGGATCAGTTTCCTACCTGAGTTACCAAACAAAATAAATGAATAAATAAATAAAATGCAGTGACTTGGTGCAGATGATAGTAACCTCAGTGTAACAAAAGGTTAATGATCAACATTAATAAAGAGAAATGCCATTGTGAACAAGATTATATTTCATCATCAACAAAGTAGTGCTGAATGTAAAAAAAGGACGTGACACATTGTCAGCAACATAAAAGTATTCTGTAGTTGCCTGTGAACAGTGTAGTAGTGTTGTGTAATATACTTTTGTAAAATTGGCAGTACAAGTAACACTGCTATGGGCAATACATCGATCCATCTATACATTGTATACCTTTTGATGCAATACACAGTAAAAGTAATAGTACTCTCCAGAATGAGAGAAATAGCATGCAGTATTTTAAATGATTTAAGAAAAGCAACATCTGGCATAATGAATGTTTCCTGAGTGTTGTAATGACATCTTGCTTTCCATGCTATTGTAGAAAAAACACATGCACCACAGAGTGGAATGAAAAGATGAGCTGCACAGTGTTAGCAGCACAGATTGAGTGCTGACAAGCCGTCTCCTGATATACTCAAGGTGATATGATGCCGCACTGCACTTTATAGCAGCATAGAAATAATATCCACCATTTTAAAATGATTCCAGAATGCAACACCTGGCCTAGCATTACCTTTCCGGGACTAAGTTGAAAACCACAATGTTGGACAAACAATTAAGCAGAAACCTCCACTACTCTGTATATTGAGATTGCAATCCATTGCACACACACAAACACATAAACACACACAGCATTCAACATACATACGTAGTATTCAACATAATAGACTATTGACAAAGGTCAGTTAAGGAATCACACAGAAGTTAAAACAGGTCAGTTAAGGTTAGTTATCTTTGGACTGGTGGTGGAGCTTGGAACTAAACCTTCAATTTAACGGGAAAAATAAAATATTTGAAAGCTTTACTGGAAAAGCTCACCCAGACTCTGCCACAACTTGCTGTGAGGAAAAGGTTAGTTTGCTTTTGCTTTCTTGTGTTTTGTATTACTTTATTGCCTTTTTCAGATTTGTATACTGTGATTTGTTTTCTTTACACCATCTTTTACTTGTATTCTGCTTTTAATTGCATATTAAAACTAGGAAAGAGACCACAACTGTATCTCTTGTGAGCTTCAGCCACCCTCCCACCCTAGTGCTATTGTGTTCTTAAACACAACTGTCTTTCTAGCTGCTTGACAATTATGTTAATTTAGCAACATATCTCCTTCCCTCTCTCCTTTCATTGACTGTTGTAAGTGCAAAGTTATTATTTTGTGAAATCACTTTCCTTCAACTATTAAATTTATTGGCCAACCCACTGTATTCCATAGAACCAGAAGAAAAAGTGCCCACCACCTTTCAATATATCTTCCTCTTTTAAACTTACTGGCTTTCCACTTAGACAGCTAATTAATATAGTATGCCAGCCAATAGGGTTATTCCTCTTGCCTAAGATAATGTCTATAATAGTAAATCTGTAAATAGCAGATGAGTGTATTACAGAATGTTTATATAAGGCATTTGTAATCCTTTTATGCTTGATATCACTTAAATGTTGGCTGACCCGAAATTTAAATGCCTTAGAGGTTTGACCCACATAAAAGGCCCCACAGGAATACGTGGCAAGATATACCACCCAGTCTGAGAAGCAATTAGGAAAAAAATTAATATCATAAACCCTGCTTGTGTTCCGAGTACTAAAACTCTTGACTTTGTTAATTTTGTTACAATGCACACAGTGACCGCTATTATAGACCTTCAAGGCATCTCCTCATTCCCCACAAAATGTTGAAGTTTCACAGTAGGACCATAGAGTCAGTATATGGTACTCTACAAGTGCATGTCCACAGTCTGCAAGAAATCTACATAATATGAACTTCGATCACTCACATGTGTGCATAAAAAAGGCAGAGATTTCCTTTCTAGGACTGACAGTCATATTCAGATAATCCTGTTATCTACTAACACAGCCTTTTATAGACGTGTCCAACCTGCGGCCCGTGGGCCGCATGCGGCCCTCAGAGCTCTTCCATGCAGCCCTCAACCTCAAACTGCAACATCGATGTACGCATGCCCCAAAACACTTTTTTGTTTTGTGTTTTTCGCTCCCATGACCTGTAACGCTAATGTTGGTGTGCGCATATGCCAAAGCACCCTTCTAGTTTTGTTTTTGAGCCAAAAAAGGGTCAAAGTGTTTACGCCATTATTTTGCGCCGAAGAATCAGTGTGTTTGTGTGTGTGTGTTCTCGCTGAAGAGGAACTCATGTATGGATTTGCCGCTGTTGCCTGTGAAAGGGACAGCAATTACCTGTGTTAATAGGTAAGTACGGAGTGAGTGAGTGAGTGCATGAATTAAAGCAGAATTGTGTGTGTGAAAGTAGAAGAAGAGTGTGTGTTTATATGTGTGCATGACAGAGAGAGATGCATGCACAAAGAGGCTAACAATGATCAGTCTACCTACTGAACACAAACAAGTTACCTCACAAATACATCATACATTAAGAGTACACTTTCATTAAATTGTGGCTTTCCTGACAGGGAGGATGTTGTATTGAACATGAACTCATACCTTTTAACTGTATGGATTTTCAAATAATGTCTGGATTTTTGCCTCATCTTCCAATTTGTGTCTTTTGCTTAGGAAATAAAAGTAGTCATCCAAGGTAATGCAGTTCCAGGGAGTAAGAATGAGACAGCAGCCTAGGGTTAATGGGTCAGTAGTGGACTGACTATGTGGGACTGTAGCATATAAAGTTGTATTGTTTTCTCAGACAAACAAAAAAGCACCTAGTACTGTTTCATTGGTGGGTTCTAATCAGTGGTAGATTGGACAACAGTAAGCATAGCTTTGGCGGATCATCAATACTGGCAAATCAAGTGGGCACAATGTCATTTTTTAAATGTTGGGGATTTTAGTGTGTATGTGTGTGCTTATGTACTGCGGTGGTGGTGCTGCGGTGGCGTTGTCGCCTCACAGTTAGATGTTGCCCGTTCAATTCTCAGTTAGAGCGTCTTCTGTGTGGCAACATGCGTGAATGGGCATTCCTTCATTGAAGGTTGTGCGTTAGGCTCGTCAAGCCAGCACGTAAAACTCTACTGCCAATCATTAGTGGACCGGAGATACCGCTGTGGCGACTCCTAACTGGGAAAAGCCAAAAGACACAAACATGCGTGTACTTATGTGTTGGGAGTGCTGCAACAGTAGATGATTATTAAAGACAGAGACTTACGGACTGTGGAGAATATGTTTCTTTGTTTCAAAACCTAATACTTGGGTACGCATGCCAGAAGTAGATTTTTTAAAACATAGATTCTTGCCATTTGCAGTGGATGGATATTTACATTTAATGGACAATGTATTAGCGTGGGCCTGTGGGGTTCTGAAGGATGCCAAGTCTACCACTGCCAATGTCTTATAAAGTGACCTGGAAATTGATATTGGGATGTTACTGAAAAAATATAGTAAGTGGGCTTAGAATTATAGTTTAATTAAACAAAGTGTACTTTCAATTTACAGGCCATAATTTAATTTATTTCAGGTAGTCCAGCTACTGGTAGATTGTATACCATTAGTCTTAATTAGGGAGAGCTGTCATTCTGGGGAAACAAGCAGCCCTAGTTTCAGTGAAAGCTCTGTGGTTGCTTGCAGGTAGGAAGTTGCAGGATGTTGATGCAATGTGTTTTATTTATTATTTTTAATGCATTTGTCATTTCAAAGCATGGTTTTCTTTGATGCAAACGAAGGCAGGACTGAATGAGCCATATAATGTGTAACTGACAATAATGGGATAGGAAGATTATAAGTGATGTATAATGTTTGCAGCTACAGTTGTTTCAATGGTGTCTGTGATGCATAACTATTTTTGGGCCTGTGTCCCACTTTTATTTTTCGCTTTGTCCAGATTTCTTGCTCTAAGGTTGAGAGGTATGGTTCCATACTAAATCAGAAGTTGTATTTACCTTGGAAGAATTTTCGGCATACTTATGAAAAACAGAGCCTTTTTAATATTTCTGCTTATTTCCAATATAAACTGCCATGTAACCTTGCAAATAACCTTCTTATTAAGCTACTTTACTTCTTTTGGAATTGACAGGTATGATTCATCTGTTCGGACATAAGCATAGAGTGCTAATGTGACTGATTTCTTGCAGCAATCTGTGGTTTACATAATCACAATAACTTTTCTGTGTTTCTGGGTGTGTAATCAATTTAACAGTTTTAAAGATGTTTTCCAAAAATAAATAAATATATAATAAATAAATAATCCTCTCTACACTTTGAGCTATTGACAAAGCCTGGGAATTTGTTTTTCAAAGCGAAGGTCAGCATTACAGCTCAGTAAACTGTCAGTCTGTGAGTAACTTCTGCACAAATTAAAATGTCTGAATGTCAAATGGCTTTAGATTGGAGGGAAGTTTATTTTTCTTTATTTTATTTTATTTTACATTTGTTTACCAGGAAAGTCCGACTGGACACAGTTCCATTTTCAGAGGAGACCCGGGGAGAAAAGCTTGAAAAATAACACAAAACAATATAATACAATATATGAGAGAGAGAGAGACAGCAAATTATGGACGTAGTACTCATACAATATGGCAGAGATTACATCTCATAACAGTGAGAATCATTGAGGTACAGAATAAACTTAAAAACATTTTTTTTACAATTATAATTACAGCAAGGCAAATATCAATGAGTTAAGTTTTTAGGAAAAAGCTGTTTGTACATAGCTGAAGCTCTGAAACAATCTTTTGGTATGGATTAACCTGGGGATTTACACAAGTTATATGGTTTACACCAGTATGTAGCATTATAGTTTATGGTTTTCTTATTGATTTACTTTTTGCCAAGCAGTTGTTTGTTGATTTATTGATGGTCTTTTTGGTGGTTGGAAATTACATGGATGAATCCATCTCTATTATGATTTTTTTTCAGACATTTTGACTTCCAGACAATTTCATTCAGTGAGTGGCTGCCATGTGATTACTGAGGTTGCCTATTTTACAAGTAGGGGCTTTTTGTGTGTGTGTGTGTGTGTGTGTGTGTGTGTGTGTGTGTGTGTGTGTGTGTGTGTGTGTGTAAGAGAGAGAGAGAGATATTTAATATGTATACTGAATATAATTTTGCAAATGGAATTCTTAGACATGCACCTCTTCTTGGGCAACCAGACTTGAGTAACCAATATTAGATCTTAGCCATCCAGCTGGGAAAGGTTAGTATGTGGATTTTCCATCTGGTTTGATGAAGGCTATGCTACTTACCCAAGGACTACATTTATGGCTATCCAGCCATCGTGTTGCTGAACTACATTGTTTGATAATGAGAGGAGCTTTTTACAGAAGTTGAAGGTTTTTGTGCCAAGAACCTGTCCATAAAAAGTGGCTTGTTTATGTTGCAGTGAAGGCTGTGGTCTTTGTAGTGAACATTTTACGTATAACCAGTATTTCTGAGGTAGAGGACGTCTCTTAAGGCAGGATCTTTCTTAGCCTGGAAAGCAAGCCAATGATGAAATTTATAGGGGCCAGTGAGAGACAGAGGAAAGCAAGAAGCTTTTTAGTCTGTTTGGATAACTAAGTGAACTTAGTCCTCTGACCTTTTTTGTCAGAAATGGTTTTAGTCTTTCTTTTGGCAGGTTGTTTTGCTGAGGCACATGCCAAAAGGGGCATTGCACTCAATAATGGCTCTTGTAAAGGAAGAGTACAGGGATGTTATGACCTCCTTGTCCCTGGATGAGATACCCTTACTAATGAAGTGGGCCATGTAAAAACTTTCCTTACAACAGAGACAACGTGGTGGTCAAAAGTCAGGTTTCTATCAACCTGGGTGCCCAAGTACCATACGACTTATTGCGTGATTACAACATTGTTATTAATGTGATAATTTGTGAGGACATCACTCTCCTCAAAGGGGATGATGATGCATTTTTTGGCATTTAGCTTGAGGCCATATATTTGGCACCAGTTATTTGTTTGGGTGAGACCCTCTTGTAGCTTATTCAGAATTGTTTTATTAAGTCAGTAATGTGAATTCTTTACTTTATTGCAAATTTGTTGGGTTAATTTTGTGGATTATAGTATTGTAGGACTGTTGATGTTGACATTTTACGTAGTTGGACTGCTGGAATGATTTTCCCAGTGAGAAATGATAGTGTTGTAGTGAATATCTGTTTATTTGTAAAAAAAAACAAAAAAACAAAAAACAAAAATATATATATATATATATATATATATATATATATATATATATATATATATAAAACTAAAATGTTAGCATTAACTATTAGATTAGAGAATTAGAATGAGAATTCGAATTTTAAGGCAAATATTAGGCATTTATTACATTTATTCATTGTTCAAATGCACCTAGAGTACAGCCAGGAGGTCAACTGTGGTCTTCGAGCAACGAAAGAGTTAACTATATGATATATTTTATATGTGGCCCCAAGACCATTTCTGTTCACTCAATGCGGCCCCAGCAAGACAAAAGGTTGGACACCCTAAATAATCCTCCTATGAGCATCAAGCTCCCTCAGACCACTCTACTGACCAGTTCTTGCCTGGTTGGTGAGAGTTTCATGGCTTGCATATTTCCTGGAAGAAGGATCAAGCATACCAGCAGAGGCAGTATCATCTGACAAGAGGATTAGGGTTTTCTGTTTATCTGCAACATCCTTATGCATGTTTATTGATACCCAAGGGACTGGTGTGAAAATGGCCATTGCAATGCATGGCCACACAGATGATCAACTGGCCATGTCACATTGTAGATAAGCGTTTCTATATAATCCCAGGTCCACACTGCAAATTCTGTCATGGACAATGTATCTCTAGGCATTTGACCCTTTACTCTGAACAGCAGAAATTTGTAGGCACTGTGTGTGTCACACATGGAGCATTATGCTTGGTAAATTCAGAGGTCACAAAAGTAACACTTATGTCTGGTCACAATAAGATATAAAACTATAGCTCTTAATAAAAACATTTTACCTGGCTACATTATTTGTAGTATGGATTATTGCACATTTAGAACAATCATCTTTCCAATCATTTGTAGGCATTAAGCAATTATCAGAGTATCTGTAATATCCTTTAATGTGCAGAGCACAGTATGTATATATGATAGCCAGTAGATATCCTCAAAAGATGTCCAATATTTCCCCAGGTAATGGTCCAATAAGCATGAGTGCCAAAGCCAGAGGTGAGTTCCAGATATCCACCTGCATGGCTTCTGAGGGGGTATATGAGTCATACTTTCATGTCCCCGCTTCCTTATATTTTAAATGTTTTATCAATATTCTGGAAAATAATTTGTAGATTTATGCATGAAGCACAGGTCGAATGTTATTTGCAGCTCCATCCCAGCAGTATTAACTGTCAGTTTACATGTTAGCCATTCTACTATATAGCATGAGCTAAAATTACATCATGAACAGTAAGTGATAAAAGACATTGTGACTGGTGAATATGTATACAGTAAAATGACTGGTCATCACCAGTCCGAACCTTTGTCTCATATATGTAGTAATATGTGACCTCTCTTCCATGTTGTACATATTGTATACTGCTAATTTCTGTGTGTCCTTACCTCACTTTTGTTATCTTTTACAAGCTATGCTCTATCACTTTACTTTTCATTCTCTTCTTTCCACTTTCCGCTAACCTTTCCTTCATATTGTCCATTATACTCTGTACTTTATTATTATTATTCGTAATGTCATTGATTCATTACTATCTTCAGACAACATTTTGTTTGTATCCATAGTACCTCTTCTGAACTTGGTTGTCCGTTATCATTCATATTTGTCCAAGCTGAGACAGAAATAAGTCCATTTGGATCAGTTTCCTACCTGAGTTACCAAACAAAATAAATGAATAAATAAATAAAATGCAGTGACTTGGTGCAGATGATAGTAACCTCAGTGTAACAAAAGGTTAATGATCAACATTAATAAAGAGAAATGCCATTGTGAACAAGATTATATTTCATCATCAACAAAGTAGTGCTGAATGTAAAAAAAGGACGTGACACATTGTCAGCAACATAAAAGTATTCTGTAGTTGCCTGTGAACAGTGTAGTAGTGTTGTGTAATATACTTTTGTAAAATTGGCAGTACAAGTAACACTGCTATGGGCAATACATCGATCCATCTATACATTGTATACCTTTTGATGCAATACACAGTAAAAGTAATAGTACTCTCCAGAATGAGAGAAATAGCATGCAGTATTTTAAATGATTTAAGAAAAGCAACATCTGGCATAATGAATGTTTCCTGAGTGTTGTAATGACATCTTGCTTTCCATGCTATTGTAGAAAAAACACATGCACCACAGAGTGGAATGAAAAGATGAGCTGCACAGTGTTAGCAGCACAGATTGAGTGCTGACAAGCCGTCTCCTGATATACTCAAAGGTGATATGATGCTGCGCACTGCACTTTATAGCAGCATAGAAATAATATCCACCATTTTAAAAATGATTCCAGAATGCAACACCTGGCCTAGCATTACCTTTCCGGGACTAAGTTGAAAACCACAATGTTGGACAAACAATTAAGCAGAAACCTCCACTACTCTGTATATTGAGATTGCAATCCATTGCACACACACAAACACATAAACACACACAGCATTCAACATACATACGTAGTATTCAACATAATAGACTATTGACAAAGGTCAGTTAAGGAATCACACAGAAGTTAAAACAGGTCAGTTAAGGTTAGTTATCTTTGGACTGGTGG
Organism: Protopterus annectens; assembly: GCF_019279795.1. Lineage (NCBI taxonomy): Eukaryota > Metazoa > Chordata > Ceratodontiformes > Protopteridae > Protopterus > Protopterus annectens. The sequence continues at coordinate 396,220,991 of NC_056729.1, read as the reverse complement.
TGGAGCTTGGAACTAAACCTTCAATTTAACGGGAAAAATAAAATATTTGAAAGCTTTACTGGAAAAGCTCACCCAGACTCTGCCACAACTTGCTGTGAGGAAAAGGTTAGTTTGCTTTTGCTTTCTTGTGTTTTGTATTACTTTATTGCCTTTTCAGATTTGTATACTGTGATTTGTTTTCTTTACACCATCTTTTACTTGTATTCTGCTTTTAATTGCATATTAAAACTAGGAAAGAGACCACAACTGTATCTCTTGTGAGCTTCAGCCACCCTCCCACCCTAGTGCTATTGTGTTCTTAAACACAACTGTCTTTCTAGCTGCTTGACAATTATGTTAATTTAGCAACATATCTCCTTCCCTCTCTCCTTTCATTGACTGTTGTAAGTGCAAAGTTATTATTTTGTGAAATCACTTTCCTTCAACTATTAAATTTATTGGCCAACCCACTGTATTCCATAGAACCAGAAGAAAAAGTGCCCACCACCTTTCAATATATCTTCCTCTTTTAAACTTACTGGCTTTCCACTTAGACAGCTAAAGCTTAAGTTACCCCCCCCCCTTTCATACCTAACTGCCTAGTGCATACTGCATACTTCAGTGCTTAGGATATTAACACTTTTTTCCATCTTACCTTTAAAATCTTCAACATCTACTGCAAGACCATCAATTATTAGCGAACTCACATTCTGGTTTGCAGTAGTCATCTTGAGATTAGTGCTTCTGTTTTCTTCTGGTGAGAGCAGGAGTACAGTGACATTGTTTCCTGGAGAATGCTGATCACTGGAAAGCCTAAAGACTGCTTCATAGGTGACAGCTTAGAATTTATTCTTATATTCTGTTCCTGGTGAGAGAAGGAGCAGAGTGCATTGATTCATGACTGCCTCTGGTTGAGCAGTGAGTATCTCTGCTTGATGTTCCTGATTGACTTGATTGCTATTCAAGGTATCCACCAGAAAAAGGCTACAACAAGCCTAGGGACCTTTGCATGATCTGGGACAAGTCTGTGGATCACAAAACAGAATGTGTCCTGCTTCTGATCTTGGGATTGGGGCTAATGTTTTGCTTCTGTTGATAGAAGAAGCAAAGGAGCATTGTATCCCAGCAGAGTGAAGCTGTGGTGAGACCAGCACTAATAGTAGCCAGGCAGTAGCAGTTCACGCGACTCCCTTCTTTTCATTATTCTTGACAAGCTACTAATAGTAGCCAGGCAGTAGCAGTTCACGCGACTCCCTTCTTTTCATTATTCTTGACAAGCTACTAATAGTAGCCAGGCAGTAGCAGTTCACGCGACTCCCTTCTTTTCATTATTCTTGACAAGCTACTAATAGTAGCCAGGCAGTAGCAGTTCATGTGACTCCCTTCTTTTCATTATTCTTGACAAGCTAATTCTTTGCTTTCATTAAGAACTCCTTGATTTGTTTCTAACTTCAGAATATATACCTAAATTCTTAATCCATAAATCCTCATGATCTACTTATTAGTTTCCCCTTAAGTCTTTGTCAATGCCCTGTATAGACACAGACACCCAGAGTGACATTTTTCTTGTAAAAGCATGAGCACACACTCAGGTCATTGGACTACAAGTAACAGTATGACTTAGTCATAGTTCTTGTGGGTGCAAATGACCTGAGAAGTACCTCCCTAGACTATATAAAAAGAGACATCATGGAGCTCTCAGAATATGTTCCCAGGCTGGTATGAGCCTAGCACTGAGGAGCATTTTACCTTCTCCAAGGATCTGCAATATGAACAAAAGATGACAGACTTTAATAATTCACTTGGTTTCTAGTGTCATTCTAAAGGGGTGCAATATTTGTTAGCATGGAGGGAGGTGGTCACCAGACCATGCTACTTTGTCAGGGATGGTCTGTACCTCTCCCATCTAGGCTTTCAAATATTTGCTAAAGCACTGTCTTTCCCATAGTGCCTTTTTTAGGCAATGCCAAACCGAAAGTACTTCTAAAATAGCAAATCAAAACCAAGAAAATCTAAAGTCTAAAGATATCACTGCTCAATGCTAGGAGTCTAAATAAAAACACTCCACTCCCTAGATGCTCTCTTCACCTTAGAGAATGCTGATGTCTGTACGGTCACTGAGATGTGGTTAAAGCCATGGGAAGCACACTGACAGTGCAAGGTTTTAATGTGTTGTACACATTTAGACCAGCTACTACAAAGACAGGGACTAAATGTGGAGCTGTATTGCTTTGCATAAAAATAAATATATCTCAAGGCTGGTCAAACAAGACAATACATTTGAGTTGGCCCATGTTCAAATCACCATAGGCAAAATCCAGGGCCAATTCCTTCCAAGCTATAGGTCCCCTTGTATGACCCAGAAAACCCATTACACATATTTAAGCTTATTGGAAACACTCACCATCCAACCCAATACCATATTCATAGGTGACTTTAATTACCTCACTATTAACTAGGAATCCTATATGACACCAAATGTGCAGTTACAGAGATTCTTGGGTTTTGTAAATACAAACTGCCTAGACCAAAATGTCAATATACCAACCAGGAGTTCAACCAAACTGGATCTGGTCCTCACTAATGTGGGAGAATGTGGCACATCCCATAGTGTAATATCTTCCCTGGTAGGTCAGACCACAAAATTGTCTCCTTTAAAGTAAAAATAAAACCTGGAGCTCCAGCTAACCCTGGAATATTCTGGAACTACTCTAAGGCTAACTTCTTGCTATTAAGTGATAACCTGGCAAAATTGCAAGCCTCCAAAAACTCTGAGAACGCTTTTGCCTATGCAGAACTTTTTACAGAAACCCTATACAAGCATGTTAATAGCTGTGTAGAGGCAGCTGTACCCAAAAGGAAGAAGTACAGAACTAACTCAAAAACAAGCTGTCCTGGTAGAATAACAAAATTAATAGGCTGCATAACAGAAGGATGAAAATCATGGCAAAAATTAGGAGGTGCAGCATCCAGCAGGATAAATATGCTGTCATCAAACTGAACAAACAAGTTGGAGGACAAATAAAGTCTACCAAAGCCAAATATGAGCTAAATTTGACCTCCCAAGCAAAGACAAGGCATTTTTCGCTATGTCCGCAACCTCAATGTCAATACATAGTTGTGTGCAGGGCTCATTGTAAATGGAGCCACCCATTTTGAGCCAGAAGATAGAGCAAACCTACCCTGATAAGTTCAGCTCCAGCTTTACCTCTCTCTCTCCCACTCAACCTTCCCTCATGAAATACTATCCAATATAACTCCCCTTACTACCATTAGGGAACAGGTCCTTAATGCTGTCTCTAAGGCCAAGAATAATGCGCAGACATTATTCCAGGGTACTTTCTAAAGTAGCATGAAACATGACCTATCTGGGCATCTGGGATGACTATTTAATTATAATCTCCAAACAGGCTTCATGCCTCATGAATGGAGAACAGCAACAGTCATCTCTCTGCAAAAATGTGGGCCATCTACAGACCCTAGAAACTACAGACTCATAAGTCTCACTAGTCTTATATGGAAAGCCATGGAAAGAATTATCATGGAAGTGGTCAGTAATGACATAGTAAACCTCTAACACTGGACTCAACCCAGTTTGATTTTGTCAAGGGCAGGTCATGTCTACTCAACTTGGCGGACTTCTTTGAGAGGGTCAACAAAGCAATGGATGAGGGCAAAATGGTTCACACTGCCTACTTTGACCTGACCAAGGCATTTGGCACACTACTCCATTCTGGCATTACTGACAAACTCAGGAGGTTAGGTACAAACCCCTATGTTAACCATTGGATAGCCAACTGGGTCAAAGATAGGATCCTGGAAGTTAGAATTTGGGAGTCCACCTCTACAAAGAGGCTAGTCACAAGTGGAGTCCCTTAGGGATTGGTCCTTGGACCACTCCTTTTTTAGCATTTGCTTCTCTGAAGTCAAGGCCAACATCAATAATCTCTGGCTGACTAAATTTGCAAATGATTGCAAATTAGGAGCTGTCATTGAATCCTACACTGACACAAATGATGCTCTAATGCTCAAGTTCCTAGTTCCTCCTCTGTATTGGGGTGCCCCTTTGAATTTCTTTTAGATGGTACATGCCCATTGTTGAGCATACCAGGACTTCCTTGTACCCCTCACTCGATTTAGCAGGTAGGAGAGATTCCAAGATGTATGTACATGGCTGCTGTGAGGGAAAATGCAGCAGTGACTGCTGCAGATGTGGGGGAGATGGTACACTATGCATTAGGGCAAAATGAGCTATCAGTGGATAATGAACCAAACATTTTTTCCCCCTTGCCTGTGAACCAACATTCCATTCAATTATGAAGAATAGGTACTTCATGACTTGGATTTCTACCCAGTTAGTGACAATTTTCTAATAATACTTTGATGACACTTTAAGGCATTTCGAAAAGCAGCTAGACAAACTGAAAGCCTTACAGATAGACAGTGCATATTTCAGGCATTGTTTGTCTATTAACATTATCCCAAAGGGTCTGTTTTTTTTTAATTTCCAAATGGAGTGGAACCAGGGTCCTTTTTGCATCAAGAACTCATCAAAGTGTTTGATGAGGGTGGCTTTAAGTTTATGAAGCTTCTCATCATTGATAATGAGATTAAAATTCATAGATTTTTACATGAGTTGGATGGTTTAAACAAGAAATTATCTAATGATTTACTTTTCAAAGAAAATCAGTCAGAATATCGAGAAGTGTTTTACAGGGTGGATGAGTTGGTCAGCATTAATAAAGAAAGGAAATTTAAAAAGATTAATAGAAACATAAGGGATTACCAACATCTGGCTTACCTGTAACCTAAAACTAAGGACCATCCATGACTCTGTTTTGAGGGGAATACAATAACATGGAACGCCCCCAACAGTGAGAATTTTTTAGACCGCCACCCTACACCACCTTTGAGATGAGACAGGCTGGCTCAACAAAATGCCACAACTGGACATGGGGTAGTGCAACACAACACAAACGTCACACCAACAAGAGGGAGAGGCAGGAGGACAAAAGTTTGGAACTGAGTTTCTTTCAGGATATTCTAGACAATGAGTGTGTACTACCTACAAATGATGTTTTCCTACAGATTTTGATTTTAATGAACTTATTTTAGAAAGATCCACAATTTTAATGCAAATAATGTAATTACCCATAAGGGATTACGATTTTTAATTAAAGTGATCTTGAAATGAATAAAATTTTTTTGATTTATTTATTATGGGATTTACCTTTGTTCCGTGTACTGCTTCTGATGTAAGTGAAACTATTTTGGACTTTAAACTCTATGTAAGAAAGTTAAACATGTCCCTTTTGCATTTTTTGGGAAGTCTAACACTAGGGCAGCCCCTGAGTCTGTTATACATAACAGTTTAACTTGGAAGAGTACTATCAATCCGCCTTTACATCCCTTGTTGTCTGCCTCTGAGAAAGTATGCATTCATGACATTAGGAACTACATTTTCAAGCCTAATACGGCATATAGATGCAATCTAACTAAAGAAGAGCATAATCTTTTGAAAGAACTTAGTCAAAATAGGCACATAAGGGTTATGAGACCCGGCAATGGAAGGGGCATCATAATAATAAACACTATAGATTATTCTAGTAAAATGTTTTCTTTACTGAATGATGAGTGACATTATACTAGGATTTCTAAGAATGAAGTTAACATAGCTTACCATAAAAATTGATCTGTTTTTGGAAGGTTTGTTTAACCAGCTGACTATTGATTACAGGATGTATAAGTTTTTATTAGTACCTCATCCCATCAATCCTATTCATTTTGTGATCCCTAAAATTCATAAAAACATCGAATCACCCCCTACCCCCTTTAGACCTACCATAGCAGCCAATGGATCCAAAACTTACCCCTTAGCTTTATTTGCAGATAGGATAGTTAAAGCATTCAGGGTAACATTTCCACATATTTTAAAGGATTTGTGGGATTTTGGGGGCAGATTAAATCCAAGTTTTTTTCATCCTAATTGGTATTTGGTCACTTTTGATCTAATTGATCTGTTTTCTTGTATCCCGCATGATATTGGGCTTGAATTCAAGAATATCCTTAGTTGTTGTGACTTTTTCACTAATAAGCAAGTAAACCTTATGGTTTCATTGATAAACTATATTTTAAATAGTAATTATTTCTTTTTTGAGGAGGAGTACTACAAACAAACAAGCGGTATAGCAATGGGAGCTGCATGAGCCCTTTTGTATTCGGGTATAGTCATGTGTACTGGGAACATAAATATCTAATTATCTCTGATTATTCTGAACACATTGCTACAATGTTACATTTTTGAATGACATATTTTTGATTTGGAAAGGTGTTTCTGAAAAGTTAGTTGATTTCATAACATACATTAATTCTACTACAATTGTTTTTTAATTTACCCATATTTGGTATAAGACAAATATTAACTATTTAGTTATTTTACTAAATAACATTTTTGAAAGTGGTAGATTTAAATCTACCATATACAGGAAACCCACTTTTTCCAATGAGTATTTACATTTTAATAGTTATCACCCCCTCCAACAGAAGAAACGTTTAGTTAAAGACCAAATGGTCAGGCTTTCAAGAATTACTTCAGATGATGGTGATTTGAACAAAGAAATGGAGTTTCTCTGTGATATGTTCAATGAAAGGGGATATCCACCTGATTTACTTCATACTACTAGGGATGAGATTTTGGAAAGCAGGAAAGACAATTATAAGTCAATTTTTGGGAATTGGTCTAATGTATAGTTATGGCAAAGACATGAAGGAAATGGGGTAGGAAAATAGTCTTTGTATCAATTACAGCAGGGATAGTCATCAGATGTTGTCTTTCATTAACACAAATTGGAATAACATTTCTCATGGTAATGCTCTGAATTATCTATTATAGTCTAGACCCCTATTTATATATTCTTGGCACATGAATATTAAAGAAAAGCTTGAAAGAGGAAATTTCATTAACACTGGCAAAAGTAGTACAAAACACACATAGATGCAAAAAATGTGGAATGTGTGCCCAGTGTAAATGTACTTTGGGACAAACTAAGTTGCCCTGGTCCCACAAGCAGGGGTAAAGGGGTGGGTGGTGGGTATAGAAGTTAGGAATTTATTGGAGTCTTTGCAGGTAGGTTGGATAGTGGGATTGTAGTGATGAAAGGGTTAAAGAGAAAGGGAGAGGTTAAGGGAAGTGGTGTAGGGGAAGTAGGGACTTATAACAGAATTATGTGGTAGGGAATAAAGGAAGTAGGTACATTTCGGCATGAGTTGGTGGTCCTCCCACCTTCCCTTTTTGGATATGGATGGAAGATGGGCAGTTAAACCTGGAGAAGAGGGACAGGATTGTCCTCTTCTGTTCCCCCTCTAAGGTAGGATATTTATTCATTGGTTTTTGATTGTTTGGTCAGGAGGTGAGCAGGTAAACTGCCTATTTAAGTGCTGGGTGAGTAGTTACACTGCCCCAGTGGAGGAGGTATCAGGGTGAATAAGTACACTGCCCTGAGGTATATTCCTCCAGGGTGAGTAGTTACGCTGCCCTGAGATCGTTGATGATGAAGGTAATTGATGTTGTTTTGTGTGCATAAGTTCATTGTACAATAATGTTCAATAAAGGTCATCAAATGTTTGTGTTGGAGGAATGCTTATAGTTGTAGGGCGATGGAAAGGGTCAGGAGGTTTGTCAATCAGAGACTGGCTAGTCAGTTAAGAATTTTGGGGATGCATACTATTGAACATAGAAATTTTGGGGATGGAGAGGAAGTTTGGTATCGAACAGATGGGGTCCATCTTAATGAGGTAGAATTGGATCTGTTTAATCTGCATTTGAAGCTCTTTTTAGAAGATATGGTTGGTGCTAGGGTTTAGGAGGTGGAACAACCTGGGGAGCAGGCTGGTGGCGGAGAAGGAGGAAGGTGGTTATTCTTTGGTTAATGATTGTTTGGTCAGGAGGCGAGCAGGTACGCTGCTTATTTAAGTGCTGGGTGAGTAGATATGGTGCCCCAGTGGAGGAGGTATAAGGGTGAGTATGTACGCTACCCTGAGGTATATTCATCCAGGGTGAGTATTTTCACTGCCCTGAGATTGTTGTTGATGAAGATAATTGATGTCGTTTTGTGTGCATAAGTTCATTGTACAATAATGTTCAATAAAGTTTGTCAAATGGCTTTATGTGTTTGGTGTGGTTTATTTAGAGGGGGACCGGAACAAATACATTTTTGAGGGAAGTGAATTTTTTCTTAGTAGCATTAATCACAAATTTAGATTTACATCACTCTATGAATGCAACAGTTAAGGAATAGTATACTTAGCATATTGTGCCTCTTGTTTTGGTTTCTATATAGGAAAACCTGAATGTCAGTTCAGAAAAGGAATCCATGAACATTGCTATGATATTAAAATAAAAAAGGATATTAATGCTCTGTTTAAACACAAGGCACCCTGTGAATACATGGTAATAGAACAATTCTTGCAGAATCCCACAGGTTGTCCTTGGGAATACACTCTTGAATACCGGGAATTACTGTGGCAACTAAGGTTGAGTGCTAGTGAGCATCCAGGTTTAAATGACAACTTTTCCATCAACAATGTATTAAAATTGCATGCTGCTAAATTATAGTGTGTGGCTAAGTGAAACTAAATGTCTTTAGTGCGCTTTAGTGTATTTTTATGATGGCTTTACAATGTGCATATAATACCTTTTTGAATTTATTTATACATTATGCATTTTACATATTTTTATACAAATGATATTTTAAACAGCTTGTTTAACAATACTGTGTTAATTACTTAATTGATGGGAGATAATTAGATGATGGATCATCCAATATGTATAAAATAGAAGCTTTTACTTTTATAATTAGTTCTGAAGATATCCATAGGGATGAAAATGCTTAACTTATTTGTTTCTACCTTTATTTTAATATATTAAAGTTTTATATTCACTTCTTGCTTTCCATTGCAGTGCTGTATTGATCAGTTTTTCTTCAGTTTTGGTCTCATTTTGGCTGGTTGTCTCTTTTACTGGGACTGTAGATAAATGCTACTGACAGTGATGTAAGTCACTAGATTCAAAGTTAGAGAAAAAGGTTTAATTGATTCACAGATTACTACTAGACTAACTGCCCTTGAGGGCCATTTTAAGCCTAGCCAATTGTTCCCTGTGAGAATCAAAGCCTGCACCTTGTGTGTGTAAAGTAAACAAGTTAACCATTATGCCAAAACTTATAGGTTCACAGATTAGTACTAGGCTAACTGCCCTTGCTGAACTGGATAATTACTTTACTTCCAGCAAGTGAGCAAGGTTATTTCTTCCCATCAGCTAGTCCAGACAGTTTCACTTTCTTCCCTTCCACACTCCAATATGGCACAACTTTACTGACACCACTCAGAAATCTACTCATTAGGCCTTCGAAGAAAGTCATAATATTAAGTACAGCATGGCCTAATAAGCACATGACATGTCTCTGCTAATCATGAACAGTAATGGATCTATTAAATTCTAAATGTTTGCTGTTCATTAGCAGGTCAGTAGCCCAAGCAGTAACAGCCAATATTGGTGTACATGAGCCTAAAAACTACAATAGCCTGGGGCTCATGGAATCAAGGGGTATATACTACAAGCATCTCCTGCCACAAATTTCTCACATCCCAGGTGTTCACTTGCCTTGTTTATTGGCTGTTGTCATGATCTTACACTCTGACTGGCTGTGAAGGTAATGCTTCTTGGTGTTTCACAGCTTCCTCGGGACAGGTGCTCCACTACACGAGTACACCATATCATCAACACTGCAATGGAACCTACTACTCAAATTTCTTAAAATACTCTCTCTCTCTGTACTACACTACAGCTATAAAACATTAAACAGGTTGAGTGTGGGTTATTGCCTAGCATGCTTACCCACTCAAGAATACCTTGCTGCATACATCTTTTTAAGGATTTCAGTGTGATTTATTTCTGCCACCTTCCAAGATATAAATGCCATGTCAGAGTATGGTAGTTAAATTTAGGGGGGGAAAAACAGGACTACCAAATATTTGAATAGAGCTTTTAATGACACACACACACACATACATACACACACACACACACACACATGGACACACACACACGCACACATGCGCACACACACACACACGCACACACACACACACACACACACACACACACACACACACACACACACACACACACACACACACACACACACACATACATGTGCCATCAAACCTGACTGAACATTTTTCAACTAAATTGTTATTAGATGCATGGCATGAAAATGTTACAGTCAAGTTTCAGAAACTGTTTCTCACTGACACTGCAGCACATAGAAATACTCAGAGATGTTGTATGACAGAAATAACACTAAAGAGAACAAAAAATGAGACACAATGCACACAGTTTATCTGAACATTTACAGGCAGCAAAATCACTTTCACTGCTGCCCTGGCAACACTTTAAACAATAATATTACCAGACGGAAAAGAAAACCAAAAGAAACATCCAATCTTTAACACAATTCTCCACTTCTTCCGGGCTCCTTAGAGTAATTCTCATTAGGCTGAAATTCAGCATGAGTTCATTTTTGTGAAAAATGAAGCAAAATGAGGGAAAAGCACTAGACCCAAGTACACACAACAGTTATTTGTAAGCACTTTTGTTCCAATTACTTAACGGAACATCTTCAGACAATACTAAACAGTAAGATTATGGTGTTTAAAATAATCTTAAAGGTAGTCACATGACAAAATGCATAATCACGTGAAAAAAGGCTTCCATTTTTTCAAAAACAGTATTAGAACATTCGAAAAATTATTAAATGTCAACAAGTGATAATACAATAAAAATATATATTAATTATTCACAAATAAATAAAATAACCAAATAGAAGAAAAATGTCATTATTAATAAAAACATTTTAAAATCAAATATGTTAAATAGTACACACCGTAGTCATAGAGAGCCTATCTCTGTAAAGCCTTTAATTTCAGCATACATTGGATGGAGCAGTAGTCATTTAACCCAGGGAAATGGTGTGTATTTAACCTTAATTGCCATAATAATTAATTTTCCTCGAGTTTGAAAGCCCAAGGACCACCCCTCATCTCCTTAGAAACCTGATCTATAGCTTTAAATTTAAAGTGATGACCTGGGTGGTTAGAGATATGTTTTGCCAAAGCATTATAGGGGGCTATTTTTCTAATACTGTAAATGTGTTCATACACATGTTCTTTTAATTTGTGTTCAGTTTTTCCAATATAACAACTGTCACATAATTGGCACAGAGCCAGATAGGTCAGTCCTTTTGAGTTACAATTGAATCTGCCCCTCACATTAAACTTAGTGTCTCTAATGGTAAAAGTATTACAGTACTAATATATTTACAAAAGGGGCAAGATCCACATTTAAACATACCCGGGGTTCTTGTTGATGGTATGTGTGTGTTTTAAGAATTTGTTTAAAATTATACTCCCCTCTTAAAAACACAGCATGGGCATTGCCCTATTTATAACCTAGTTGAACAATCATTCATCCAATTCTTAAACAAAATGTCCTTTAAGTAAAAGGAATCTTCACTAAAAGGTGTAATAAAACTTAGTCCATATTTTACAGACATACCCTGTCCATTTAGGTTACACAGTGGGTCTACAGATTTAGAATTCAAGATAGGGGCAAAATGGCCACTGGTTCTTTTACCAAAAACTTCCCTCACCAATCTATTAACCATTGATATTGGGTACCCTCTTCTAAAAAACATACCCAGCAAGTTCTTACATTCTTCCTCAAATTCTTCTTCCAAAGAAATCATCCTTGCTGCTCTAAACAATTGCCTCTTTACAACTGATCTCTTTTGGTGAAGGGGATAGGCACTTGTAAAATGCAGGAAAGAATTACAATAGGTTTCTTTTCTAAAGATACTAGATACATATTTGCAATTTAACCTATCCATACGTAATTTTAGATCTAAAAATGAGATAAATTCAGTGTGAAATTGGTGTGTAAATTCCAAAAATTGAGTCGTCCCATTCAGAAAATCCAGAAATTCTTCTACTATTTCCGAATTGCCATTAAAAAATAATGAAAATATCATCAAGGTAACGAGTATAGAAGTACAAGCAGTCCTTCCAAGCAGTATTCTTAAACAAATATTCTTGTTCCCAAAAGGCCATAACAATGTTGGCGAAACTTGCACCACAGGAGGACACCATAGCAATTCCATTTTTTTGGAAAAAAGTATTGGCCCTCAAAGTAAATATAATTGTTTGCTAACACTATATCCAACAATCGGTCAATCGATATAATGATATCATAGGGTGGTCTTTTACTGACCAAAAATTATATCACATATTGAATATCTAAATCATGTGGGATTACAGTATACAAATCCTTAACATCAATAGTGACAAAGTTATAATTTGGTTTAAAAGTTAGTGCATTAATACACTCAAGAAAAACCCAAGAATCTTTACATATCTGAGGTTTGTTTTTTAAAAACACTTAATTTTTCATCTAAGTATTTAGCACAAGCATAGGTAATGGAATTCCTACCATCCACTATTGGGCAGAGAGGTGGCTCATTTAGATGCTTGTGCATTTTTGGAATCCCAAATATGACCGGGATTAACAGAGAAGGCATATCCAAATAATACTGAAGTTTCAGATTGATCTCCCCATCAATAAATAAGACTGTAATATAGGACTTAATTTTCTTATAAGCACCAAAACCTTCATTCATTGTGACAAGCTTATAACAGTCAGTAAAAAGCACCTTAAGCATTCTGTCTTTGTAATCATTCTTATCTATGAAAACCGGATACATGTTTTTTCCCAAAGGGGATAACTATGCATTTCTTGGCACTGAGCTTGAGCCCATGGCTCTGGCACCAAGCATCTGTTTCTGTAAGGCCCTTTTGTAGAGTATCCACATCATTTGGGGATTCAATAATGGCTCCCAGTTTGCAGTCATCTGCAAACTTTGTTATCCAGAGTCCCTTAGTGTTGGCCTGTATTTCAGAGAAGTAGATGCCAAACAAGAGCGGTCCCAGGACTGAACCCTGAGGTACTCCACTTGTCACTTGTCTGGAGCTGGATTTGGAGTCGGCTACTTTTACAGTGTGGGTTCTATCAATAAGCCAGTTAGCAACCCATTGGGTGACGTAGGGATTAATGCCCAGCTTAGTAATTTTATCTATGATTCCAGAGTGAGGGATGGTGTCAAAGGCTTTGGCAAGGTCTATATAGGCTGTGTGGACCACCTTACCCTTGTCCACGGATCTGGAGACTGATATCAATTGTCAACTATGTACATGATACCATCTATGACTTGCTTATGACCCGGTCTGTTGATAAGACATTGTATGATTTTTTAGTTATAAATGATCCTTTGATACCTTTGATTAAGGGGCTGCCTAAGCTGCATAAAAATGAAAACTCTCCCCCTTTACACCCAATAGTATCTGGTGATCATTGGGTTACCCAGAATGCCTCATTCTATGTTCAGTCTAAGTTAGGTGGCTTAGTTGATGCCATTCCTACCATTTTGAAGAACTCTTATGATCTACTGTCAGATTTAAAACTTGACTCATTTTGTAGGGAAGTTAATGCCAACACGTTATTAGTTACACTTGATATAAAAAGTCTTTTTACCAGCATTCCCAACGATTATGGTTTGGATGCCATAAGGGCTCACCTCTCTGAATCTGGCCAGGTTGACAACATTGAATGCATGAATGTTTGTTGTTTATTGGATTTGGTCTTAAACAACAATATATTTCTCTTTGATGGCAAGGTATACGCACAGACATGGGGAGTGGCTATGGGCACTCCCTGTGCCAATGCCTATGCCAATATAGTGGTGTATCAATGGGAAAAGACCTTCATCTTTGAGGACCCTAGGTTTAAACACGTCATCCTATATAGGCGGTTTGTAGACGATGTTTTGGTTTTTTGGAATGGTGGGCTAGAATTACTACAGGAATTAATTTCCTATATGAATTCCACTACATCGTTTTTTATTTTTTCTTATGAATATTCCAGCACTAAGGCGAATTTTTTAGATATTTCCATCATAAAAGGGGTAGATAGTAGTTTGACTACCACTCTTTACAAGAAATCATGCTGGAAAAACAGTATTTTACACTACAATAGTCTACATCCACGGTATGTGTTCCGAAATATTGTTAAGGGACAAATGACCAGGATATTGAGACTATGTAGTGATAGACATGATGAGTTTGAACTAATGAAACAACAAGCTAAACATTTTTCAGATAGAGGCTATCCTCCTGACTTGGTTGGGCAGATAGTAAATGATCTGATTGAAGTGCCTTTGGATAGAGGCAAGGGACATTATAAGCCATGTTTGATGAAGGATAAAAAAGGCGTGGCTTATGATATTAAATATACTAATGATGTAGATCAGTTAACCATGATTATTAAAAATAACTGGAAGATTTTGTTGTCTGATCCCCAATTATCTCTAATAGTTGATAAACAACCCTCCTTTAGATTTAATAATTGTCTGAACATCAAGAGACTGCTTTGTAAAGAGAGAACAGAGGTCCTCCCTGTTGATATAAGAGCCAATTTCAAGACAGGCACTTATCCTTGCAATAGATGTTCCCTATGTAAATTTATTAGCAGAAATCAAGAAATCAATATACCTGGTATCAACATAGCCTTTAAATCCACATTTTATGCCACATGCGATACCCGAAATGTTGTTTATCTGGCAATGTGTAACCAGTGCAATGCATACTATGTGGGGATGACATCACGCAGATTGAGGGATCGTATGTATAATCATACATATGATATAAAAAAGGGTAATGTTAGCAATGCCTTGGCGATGCATTGTCAAGATTGTGCCCAACATAGTTTCAACTTCTTAGTATTACAAATTATTAATGTGAACAAACGGGATGGAGATATTATAGGAATTATTGAGATGCATGAATTAAGATGGATACTTAGACTCAGAGCCCATATAAAACCTGGACTAAATACTATAGTCAACATTTGGCCTGCTTTAACAGGATCTTGTTGATGTCCTTAATATCACTTGCTTTATCCACTCAGCAATGATCCTATCTGTATTTTTCATCTACCTGTTTTGCCTGGCCTAACTTGACTTTTTGGCTCTTTAGCTTTATGACACCTGCCATGTTGAATAAGCCAAGATTAATAATATCAATGTTTGGTTTTTTGAGTCCTTTGTTTTGACATCAGTGTCTTATATATTTTTATTTCCACCACTACTGGATATTTCCGGTTTGTATAGTGATGTTTTTTGTCATTTTCTTTGACACCTCCAATGTTAGACCAAAGGCTATATTCCTATATTTTTATATTGTCCCAAAACTTTTTATGATATGTCTTATACCATCCCTTGGGCTTAATCAACCCGTTTTTCAGTTATGATTGTTTAATCATACATTTATTGATTCCCATGATGGCCTATAGTTATTATTATTACATATATTGACTGTATATTTTTATGTCTGTTCTCATGTTATTTAAGGTTTATGCACATGAATCTTCATATGAATAATAAGTTATCATGTGTTATTTGCTGTTGTTTATAATATTTACTTAGTTTTAGATAACTGTTAGTTTTAGCCAATCTTTATATTCATAGGGACACCTTGTCATATTTTATGATGTTGGATTTATGAATATATTTACATAATTTAATCTGCTAGTCCTTTTCATGCTATTTATTTTTATTTTTATTTGTCTGAATGGGTGTATACCATTTTTTCATACTAAGCACCAACACTCTTAGTGCTTTATGGTTTCATTTTATTTTATTTTTTAGCAAGGACTGATATATGGGCATATATTGGGGTTTTTAGTCAGTATCGTCCTTGTCTTTTATGTCTCCCTTGTTATTTTCTATTGTATTGACTCTAAAAATGTTTTACTTGTTGTGTTTTTTACCATCAATATGTATAACATGGAAACCATAATGATCATTGATTATATGGTTTTAAAATGTACCATCCGGCTGTTATCTTGGGTTGAATCTGAGAAAGTGAAATTGGATGTGGCTGTTTGTATGAATGAACCATTCACATTGAAAAGGACTTTTTCCATGTATTATACCTTTAAATTTGCTAAAATTGCTTAATTATCTTTTAATTGCTTAATTGAGAATTTTTGTCAATGTATAAAAGTAAGCGATATTCTTGATGTTATTATAACCTGATGAAGTGCACCTGAGTGTGCGTGAAAGCGCTCGTTTTCTTCATTAAATTTTACATTTTTATTCCATGGTGGTTCATTGCAGTTTTTGTCTTCCTATTTATAACCTAGTTGAACAATCATTCATCCAATTCTTAAACAAAATGTCCTTTAAGTAAAAGGAATCTTCACTAAAAGGTGTAATAAAACTTAGTCCATATTTTACAGACATACCCTGTCCATTTAGGTTACACAGTGGGTCTACAGATTTAGAATTCAAGATAGGGGCAAAATGGCCACTGGTTCTTTTACCAAAAACTTCCCTCACCAATCTATTAACCATTGATATTGGGTACCCTCTTCTAAAAAACATACCCAGCAAGTTCTTACATTCTTCCTCAAATTCTTCTTCCAAAGAAACCATCCTTGCTGCTCTAAACAATTGCCCCTTTACAACTGATCTCTTTTGGTGAAGGGGATAGGCACTTGTAAAATGCAGGAAAGAATTACAATAGGTTTCTTTTCTAAAGATACTAGATACATATTTGCAATTTAACCTATCCATACGTAATTTTAGATCTAAAAATGAGATAAATTCAGTGTGAAATTGGTGTGTAAATTCCAAAAATTGAGTCGTCCCATTCAGAAAATCCAGAAATTCTTCTACTATTTCCGAATCGCCATTAAAAAATAATGAAAATATCATCAAGGTAACGAGTATAGAAGTACAAGCAGTCCTTCCAAGCAGTATTCTTAAACAAATATTCTTGTTCCCAAAAGGCCATAACCATGTTGGCGAAACTTGCACCACAGGAGGACACCATAGCAATTCCATTTTTTTGGAAAAAAGTATTGGCCCTCAAAGTAAATATAATTGTTTGCTAACACTATATCCAACAATTGGTCAATCGATATAATGATATCATAGGGTGGTCTTTTACTGACCAAAAATTATATCACATATTGAATATCTAAATCATGTGGGATTACAGTATACAAATCCTTAACATCAATAGTGACAAAGTTATAATTTGGTTTAAAAGTTAGTGCATTAATACACTCAAGAAAAACCCAAGAATCTTTACATATCTGAGGTTTGTTTTTTAAAAACACTTAATTTTTCAACTAAGTATTTAGCACAAGCATAGGTAATGGAATTCCTACCATCCACTATTGGGCAGAGAGGTGGCTCATTTAGATGCTTGTGCATTTTTGGAATCCCAAATATGACCGGGATTAACAGAGAAGGCATATCCAAATAATACTGAAGTTTCAGATTGATCTCCCCATCAATAAATAAGACTGTAATATAGGACTTAATTTTCTTATAAGCACCAAAACCTTCATTCATTGTGACAAGCTTATAACAGTCAGTAAAAAGCACCTTAAGCATTCTATCTTTGTAATCATTCTTATCTATGAAAACCGGATACATGTTTTTTCCCAAAGGGGATAACTATGCATTTCTTGGCATTGAGCTTGAGCCCATGGCTCTGGCACCAAGCATCTGTTTCTGTAAGGCCCTTTTGTAGAGTATCCACATCATTTGGGGATTCAATAATGGCTCCCAGTTTGCAGTCATCTGCAAACTTTGTTATCCAGAGTCCCTTAGTGTTGGCCTGTATTTCAGAGAAGTAGATGCCAAACAAGAGCGGTCCCAGGACTGAACCCTGAGGTACTCCACTTGTCACTTGTCTGGAGCTGGATTTGGAGTCGGCTACTTTTACAGTGTGGGTTCTATCAATAAGCCAGTTAGCAACCCATTGGGTGACGTAGGGATTAATGCCCAGCTTAGTAATTTTATCTATGATTCCAGAGTGAGGGATGGTGTCAAAGGCTTTGGCAAGGTCTAGATAGGCTGTGTGGACCACCTTACCCTTGTCCACGGATCTGGAGACTGATTCGAAGAAGTAAATCAAGTTCAGGAGACAAGATCGGCCCTTTACGAACCCAAACTGGGTGGGGTCCAGTGTTTGAAGGTTGCCAATGTTTTTTTTTTATAAGTTCCATGATAATACACTCCATGTCCTTGCAGATAAGGCTTGTCAGACTGAAGTGACAGTAGTTTCTGGGATCCAAGGTGGATCCTCCCTTATGGAGTGGGATAACTGTAGCTGTGCGCCACTCAGTGGGCACGAAACCTGAGGTGAGGCTATGATTAAACATGACACTTAGGTGAGGTGCCAATTCATATTGTAGTTCATGTAGTACACAGCCCGGGATGTCATTTGGTCCCATGGATGCTGTATTCTTAGCTTTGGAGAGTGCGTTTTTTACCTATGTGGCCATTATTACCAGAATTTGGCAATCTTCCAGTATTGAGATGGGCCATTTAGGGAGTGAGAGGGGGGGTGAAGTTGGCACTGAATTGATCTGCCAGGATATTGGCAATATCCTTGGGATCAGTATATTTAATGCCATTCTGTTTTAGCTCAGGGCAGATCTGAGCATTGCCATTTAGATTCTTGACATAGTTATAGAATGCCTTGTTGTTGTCTTTGGAATCTTTGGCAATTTTATTTTTGTAACTAGCTTTGGAGGATTTTACTGAGGCTGGTAAGGAAGTTTTTTTGCATCCTGGGATTTTCCTCTTTTCTGCAACAGTTTCTTCCTTTTGTTGTAAAGTTTGTTTATGGCAGGGGACCACCAGATTGGCTTCTTTTTTTTGGATGAGAGCATCTTGGTTCTATTTGGGATGGCACGATTTATGCATGAGTGGATGTGCTTGTACAGTGCCTTAGTGTAGGACTCAGCAGTTGAACTTTCAGCTCCCGTCTGCATGGGTGTCATGCAGTTTGTCACTTCTGACTTGAGTAGCATGAAGTTGGCTTTGGAGAAGTTTTTTATGGAGGTTTCCTTACTGGGGGGTGGGGGTGGGATGTGGATGTTAAGGGTGATTAGCTTATGGTCACACGTGACTAACGAGGGGGTGACCATAGGTGTGGAGCATCGATTTCCCATGTTGGTAATGACCAGGTCTAGGATATTGGAGCCCCTGGTGGGACTATGGATTAGTTGATCCAGGGCGTTGGAATTTATGAATTCCAAGAACCGTTGGGCAAAGGTGTTGGTACATAAGTAGCTTTCCCAGTTAATGGCAGGGTAGTTAAAATCACCAAGTATTAGGGTGTTTGGTTCTATCTTAATATTTTCCAGTATGTTTAGAAAGGTGTAGTGAGAATCTTGGGGTATGGTGGGAGATCTGTAGCAAGCTACAATTTGGATTGCAGTCCTACCTAGTGTTAGTTGCACCTGGAGAATTTCAGATGCATTGTGTTGGGCAACTAGCCTGGTGGTGTGAATATCCTTGGTGAATATTGACACTCCTCCACCGTTAGTGTTTTGGTCCTGCTTTGGTGGCCAAAAAGTGTGGTAAGAGTTGTAGCCTGGTATTGCAGGGGTGCTCTCTGGAGCCTTGAACCAGGTCTCAGTTACTGCACAGATATCGATGCTCTCCATTTTTAGGAGTGCCTCGAGAGAGTGCATTTTGAGGTTTAGACTTCTAGCATTGAGTAGCATTACCTTCAGGTTTTGCATGCTTGTACCTGTTATGGTGGTGGTTTTGTTCTTTGAACTTTGCCTAAAAAAGGCACTATAGGGGTGGCAAGAGCCTTAGCCAGTAACCTGAATCCCAGAGGCAACAGGTGCAGACCATCTCTGGCAAAGCATCGTGGTCTGTCAATCATATCATCCCAGGCAGACAGATATTGGATCCCCTTTGAATGACACCAGAAGCTTAGCCAATTGTTGAAGTCAATCATTTTGTCCTTATATTGTGGTATCATTCTGGGCGAAGGCAGGATGCTACTCAGGGTTAGGGTCATACCTGCCTGGGCCACATGATCTGAGAGCTCTTCCATGTCTCTTTTCATGTAGTCCAGGGAGGTACGTCTCAAGTCATTCACTCCAACATGGACAATGACAGAGTCATATTTGTACTTGTTGTGGAGTGACTTGAGTGCATGCGTTATGTGGCGGATCCTGACACCCGACAGGCAGTTGACTGTAATTTTCTCCTTGTTCAACCTGGTGAGAGGGACATCAGAGTGCCGGACTATAGAGTCACCTATGACTAAAGTGTTAGGTACATTGTCTTGCCTTAGGGGCTGTTGCTGGGTGGCACACAGGTGTTTTCAACTATGTGACACTTTGGTTGTGATTGGTGTTTGTTTGTGTTTCAGCTTCAGAAGTCCTTGTTGCTTGGGCAGGTTACAGTTAAGGGCCTCTGCATATGTGGATTTAGTGTTGCTATATGTGGGTGTTGGTGGTGTGGGTTTAGAAGGGCTATGTGTTGCTTGAGGTGTAGTGTGGGTGTTAACCTTCTCCTCTTGACTGTCTAGCACAATCTTGGGTGGAGAGAGCTTTGCTTCCATTTTGGCTATGTAAGTGCATCTCTCACAGGTTGTAGTGTTGGGTTGTAGGAGGAGAGGATTGTCTGTGTACATGAGGCAATTGCTGCATTGCCCCAGTATGCCCAGATTCACCAGGTGGACAGGAGAAATCACCGGAAGCTGACCCTTGGACATGCCTGGTTTGATGCTTTTTTTTTTTTTGTAAAGTACAGGAGCTGTTTTCCCTTACCTTAGCAAGGTACTTTGCAATTATAGGCTGTTTAGTGCCTACTATTAATTTCTCCTTATTAACAAGGAGAGATGAGTGCTTGTATCAGTTTAAGGCTTCCTAGTGCTTTCCAGCAGGTATTAGAGAAAGTGCTTGTCAAAGGGATGCTTAAAAGTAAGATGAAAAAAAATGCACACTGCAGTGTGCACTAGAGAAGGTAGACGTGAAAGTAGGTAACTTAAGTTTTACCTGTTTAACAAGTTAAGGTTTAGTGGAGAGTTACTATTTTTAAAACAGCAAGATGGGTTGAAAGGGGTGGTCACTTTTGTATTCTGGTACTATGGAATACAGTAGGATGGCCAATAAATTTAATTAGTTGAAGGGGAAGGGTTTTTGATCCAGTGATTACTCACACAAGCCACAGAAAGTAGAGAGGAAATGAGATATATGGTCAGATTAACATAAGAGGCAGGCAACTAGAAAGACAATGGTATTTAACAAGACAACTATGACTGGGTGGGAGGGCGGGAAAAAAAATTCTGCCTGACTCAGAAGAGAGAGAGAGCTGTGGTCTCTTTTGAAGTTTTAATATGCTATTAAAGCAGAATGCAGGTAAAACACAAGGTAAAGAAAACAAACTACAGTATTTAAAATATACAAAATACAAAAAATAAAAGCAAACTAACCTTTCCTTCACAGCAAAGTGTAGCAGAGTCTGGATGAGCCTTTCTTGTAGAAACTTTGTTGCCATAGATCTTGTTACATCAAAAGATCTCTTAAATAGCCTTGTCAATACAACTGTTACCATAAAGGAATATACTTAAAGAAATAAATTCATGACTAATAAAAAGGTTATGGTTTCCCAAAAGAAACAGAATAGTTTTAATACATCATATCAGACCATGTAAAGAGGGAAGATTAAACTTTCCTGCTATAGAAACATATATAAAAGCATCAATATCTAAAACAATCTCAGATTGGATAAATCTAAATTACTCTGCAAATTGGAATGAATTACTGTAATATCAATAAATTAATTTTATTTGCAAACAAATTTTAAATAACAGATAAAAACAATTTGTCATGGCACATATTATGTATTAGTATGCAATACAACATAACTAAACCCATTAAAACCCATATGATTAATTATTACATTGACTCATTTAGGAAAATTATTAATGCAGATATAGATTTAAAAATCTGGTTTGCTCTTTTAACACCATTTATAGTCACAAAGGACTTTCCACATAAAATATATAGAGAAATTAATAATTCCTGGGAACAGAAAGGATTTGTTTGTTAGATCCAATGTATCAAAGAATTAAAAGTTTTAGATATGTAAGTAATAAAAACAACATACAGAATTCCACAAAAGGACTGGCTAACTTTATACAGTATTCTGTCTTATTCACAAGATTTAAGTATAACAATTAACAATTCTTCATTTAAAAAAATACCTACATTTACAAAATACATATATGAACTCATATATAATGACTTTGACATGGGAAACAGTATTTCAACATTTTACATACTATTGATAAACTATAAAACAACACCCAAAACCTCATATACTGGAAGTATATAACAAAAGGACACTCAATACAGTTAATGGAAGATATTAAAACAAATATCTTATTATTGATAAAATATACATCCTTTACACAATACTAGAAAGGTTTTAATTGGAAATGCTTGCACAGAGCATTCTTAACACCAGATAGAATCAGTAAAATTAGTTCTTCCATAAAATTAATATGTTGGAGATGTGATCAAGTACACAATGCAGATTGGAACCACATTTTCTTTGTGTTAAAATTAAACCATTTGGAATGGTATTAATAACTTTCTACAAGTTTTATTTAATGAATCATTTTATTAAACTAAAGCTCTTGTATTATTAAATGTGAACAAAGCTTCTCATTTGAACAGGTCAAACATGTAACTAGTATGAACTATACTTGCAATTTCAAGGAAGTATATAACAAGAAGATGGAATACAAACACAATACCAATGTTGGAAGACTTCTACAGCCGACTGAAGACCACAGCATTATTGGAAATTAAAATTAAAGAACTAAGAATTTATCCAAGGCCATTTATCAACAACCCTTGGGGAAATGTCATCATTGATTGACACTATACAATAATTGATCAGACACTCTGATAATGGATTGGACATATTTATAAAGTAACTGTATACATTAAGATTTGTTATAGTGTCAGGCTAATGTAAATAGTGTACATAGTTATTTAAAATGCTATGTATAAATACTATGGAATTCATTCAAATGTATTTGAAAAAAAAATTTGAGAATAAAAGATCTCTTAAAATGGAAAGTGTGGAGACTCTCACAATTATCTGGGGAGAAAATTGCAAAGGTGTGGAACCTGATGACAAAATGCCCACAAATCATAGATTTCCAGATTCAGTCTTGGAATATCTAGCACACTCATGCATGGTAAACTTAGAAATCATGAAGAGTTGTTTGGGACCAAAACTTCTTTCAGATAAATCGACCCATGTCAGATAGGGCTAAATAAATCAGAATGAGAACTCTAAAAGTAATTGCAGATGTTATTTGTTATTTTAAAAGTAATTGCAGACTTTATTAAGAGCTATATCAGGCCCTGCAGAATTGGAGCAACATGCTGTTAACTACACTAGATCGAGGAAAGCAAGGTATTAGAGTCCACTGTTTTGGCTTTCAGTGACTAAATGTTCTGTTCCTAGAGTTATTTATGTTATTTATGGCTACTGTTACATTTATTTTTATTCATTTTATTTGTCATCCAGGGTAGAGCAGAGATCCACATGGGCCATTCTCAGGCTCACCCAGGGAGCAGTTTCTGGTTAAGTTACGTTCTTATAATCACACAGCTAGGCAAATGGAGGCTGAGGGAACCAAACTCGGCATCACAGGAAGCAGTTTAGTGACAGCTCATAGTATAAATCTTCTGTACTCACTGTCAGAGAGTCCTCTTTATTAAGTGGCAAAGAATCATCTGTACTAGAGAAGATAGCTTAGCTATTAACTCACTCTCCTGTGCAAAATGCCAAACTATTAAATTAGATTAATTAAAAATTCTCCTTTAGATCTCAAAGATTGATTAAGAGATTAAATAAATGTTCTCCATTAGATCCCAGAGATTGATTAAGAGCATGCCATTTTGTGACACTACAGACAGAGGGATAGGATGGGCTATAAAGTAGATAATGAAACAGACGCTGTTGTGCAGTTTTAAGTCTAGTAGCTAATTCAGCAGAGTACTGCTTACTGAGTATCAGCCAATGGTTACCGCAATGTTTATCTTCTGTGGCAAGCTTGGCTATCTGCTAGTAAGTAATTTCATGTTTGTTTTTCAAACAAAAGGACAAGGTGTTACTCAGGATTTCCCCATAAAACAGTTTATGAGGAGGATGTTATTAGCTACTTTAAGCAGACCACTGAGTGAGGCATTTACAACTATAACAGTGAGGTGTGAGGAAAGTTTTAGAAGGGTAAAATTATTTAACAGATTTGCACAAGGGACTAATACTCACTGATTCTGAGTGGAATGTTTAACTACAGTCATGTTGCGAATTAAGAAATAATAACAAGAGAATATTAATTGTGTTACTTAAAACCTCAACCTTTCAACTGCTGCTCAATTAATGAGGATAAACCAGGAAAAGGACTAAGGAGCTAGGAGGTGCAGGTGTTTGTTGGATGGAGAAACAATTGTATATATAACCAAATTCACTGTATAGTGCATATCAAAGTCTGGAGTGTACCATTCAGTCTAAGTCTGCATTAAACTACACTAGTGAGGGTCAGATCAGCTTGAAATCAGTGATACCAGTTGACATATTATCACCAGAGTAATAGGAAAATGTCCTGGAAACAGTCATGAAATGTGCATGCAGTAAAAAGTACATGAGTCACAAAACTTGAAATTAAGAGCTGTCTGCTTGATGGCACACTTGTTTGAGTCAGCTCAGAGCAGGAGATGAGACTTCCTTGGAAATTCTGTTAGTGTACAACTAGGAAATAACAGCATTTTTCCCGGAGACATGTGATAGGAATAGCACAAGCATCATGTCACTTGTAGAAGTTGGAAAAGATCCACTAAGCTAATCAAATGGTATAAATACAACATGTTCCTTGGTCAAATGACTGTAGCTAAGGCAGACTTGGTTCCCTATTAGCCAAGAAAGTAAACTTGCTCAATGGGGAAAGAAATCTTTACAAACAACCATAGATTGGAAGGGCCTTCCAAGACATATAGGAATAGAATTTTTTATGACGTAGCAGAGTTTTTGGGCTATGCAAATATTCCAGGTGAAACAATGAGATTCCCTGCAGGGCTAGCTGAAATATTTATTTGCAGAAACCTGAAATAATAAAGAAAATTAACTGTTGACAAATCAGAAGATACTTTACTTGTGACACATTCACCCTTGAACTAAGGTTAATAGTAAGTGCAAACAGAGCAGAAGAAAAATAATGTTTATTAGAGGTTGTACACAATACACTGAATATTCAGGTGGTAAAGCTGGAAATAAAGCCAGTACAGGTGATCTAATATCAGCTGACATTTGTTATATGTGTGAGTGCAGAGCAACATGGATCAGGGTAGTTACCTTTTCCTCACTGTGGTGCCATCTTGGAGGTGGTGTGTATAAATTTTACACACACACACACACACACACACACACACACACACACACATATATATATATATGAGTGTGTGTGTGTGTGTGTGTGTGTGTGTGTGTGTGTGTGTGTGTGTGTCTGTGTTTGTGTATATATGTGTATATATATATATATATATATATATATATATATATATATATATATATATATATATATTAAATAAGCAAGAAAGGGGGAGCAGCACAGCTTGGCCCCTTCAAAAAAGGAGTGCATTTTTATATTTGATTAGCTGAAGTTTAAGCAATTATGCTCGATCAGTTTTTGCTTGATTTTGTGAGAGTGTGACTATTTGTCATATACCCATATCAGAATATATTGTACACTCACTCTCACCCTTGAATTAAGGTGAGTAGTAAGTCTATGCAGAATAGAAGAAGAATATGTAACAGAACATGATGCTTTAGGTGAGGAGTAAAACCCTGCTTGGTTTTCATGGTCCTCTGGACAAAAACACAAAGCTTGAAAGAATAAAATATTACTGTTACAACATTAAAATCTAATAGAATATGACAGCTGACAGTGGCAAATTAGTTTAGCAGCATTCAGTTCAGTTTACAAAGAAAGCATTAAACCAATAAAATTCAGTTTCTTGCATCTTACTTATGCAACAGACCAGAAGGCAAACAACACAGATAAAGACAATTCGCATAGCTCTTTAACAAATCATGGAAACAATTACCATCCATATAAAAGTATTTATGTGGGTAGTTCTGTTCAGTTCTAATCAGCAAATGTTATCTGTCAGTAAAAGAAAAAAAAAGTGCATGGTTATAAAGAGTGTTTGAGACTAAACTGCATCATATTTTTGTTGTCACAGGCAAGG
Source organism: Protopterus annectens (assembly GCF_019279795.1). NCBI lineage: Eukaryota > Metazoa > Chordata > Ceratodontiformes > Protopteridae > Protopterus > Protopterus annectens. Next base: position 396,194,752 of record NC_056729.1, on the reverse strand, counting down.
AAACTATTTATTCCAACAAACTGGAGAAAAAGAAACAATTTTTTGGATGTTTTGAGTTCTGGTGGATAATAGAAGGGTTGGACAAAAAGTTTCCATTTTTATTAGGGCCTTTCTTTCCTTTCCTATACAGGTTCTAAAAGCCACTACCAAAGGCTTAATTGTAGACCAAAAGGCCTGTTTATATCTCTTGTCTTGCAGAAACTGACGAATCATTTAACTCTGTGGACTTGCAGGAGAACCCTGGTGGTCAGGGTATTACTTGCTAAAATTACCCTTTTGATTGTATTGTCTGAGCATTACATTTTATATGAGCTACATACCAGGAATTAGTGTTTTTGTGTTCGGCATAGACCGTTTTGCCGAACATCATAACAGTGTAAAAATAAGAGTGAAAAAAAAAAGCTAGTGGCAGAAAAAAGATGGGAGCATAGAGGTCTTGGGGGCAGAGGGGAAGAATCAGCCTTCATTCCTGTTCTCATCAGTGTGTTCAATCTTAACATTCACAAGCAGTTTGAAAAACAGGTTGTTGGCAGGGCCAAAAGTAAATTAGGAACACCCAATGGTTTCTTAAGACTAATTAGAAGGTTTAGGTCTTGGAATGAAAACATCAGTTTATACCTGCAGTTCAGAAAACTAGCAATACTTAGGTAAGAAAAAAAAAACACACCTAATTTAAGGTTGTAGACTCAGAAATGCTACTACGCATTTTAAGAACTTCCGCTGCATTTCAGACAAAGAAATCCAGAGACTTTGTTCCTGCTGTAACAAAGTACAGTGACTCAGTTTGTTTGTTCTTGTTTACTTTCATCAGTGGCATCATCCCCAGACAACAACAAGGGCAGACTGCAGATGATGAAATGAAGGCTGAAGTGGGTGAGTGAAGCTCATGTAAGATGAGGCTTAATGGCCTCTAGAGACAAGATGAAAGAGAAGGGATGCAACTGAGCTCTTCAATGTCTTATATGTCATTTATGCCAGATAAGGTCATGTCAAACAGTTTTAATGGACACTTTTGCTGAGTATCTAAGTGGCTGATAAAAATGATAAAGCAACCCACTGATCAACAGGACAGTCTGTTACAATTCTTAGAAAATTCTAAAAAATAGCATCTGTACACTTCTACTGTTCTCCCAACAACTTTAATGTTTGAAACTTACTTATCTAATAGTAGGAGCAAACAAAAGCAATCCACTTTATGATGGCGATGACAGAGATTATTGTTAATCATCTACCACTCTGGAAACTGTTGTAATTAAAGGTATGAATAACATTTTCCATTTTTATCTTGTTGCTGGGTATTGGGGTAGTAATTATTAAAGAAAAAACATTTGTTTATAACTTGCTTAATTTAAGATTATGTGAGTTTCAGTAAAGCTGGATGTTTTCTGTACTGATAAGGTAACAGCCTATTTTTGATAAGGCCTTCCATTTCTCCATTTATTATTATTTATTCATATTCATAGTTATATGTCTGTGCATGCATATATGTAGATTTGTATATGTGGGCATCATTCATTTGGTAGAAAATACATTTGGGAGAATCACTAATGGGTGATCATAAAAGAATGAATAGACAAATGAGTGATTGCACATTTTGTGAGAGTCACAGTTGGTTGAATTCAAGTTTTTGTAAAGTGTAGGTATGTAGGAGTGTGCAAGAAAAGGAATGGTACACTGAAAAGGTAGTGCTTATGAAAATGTGAAGCCTGCATTATAGCAAGTAATGTGTTTGTGCAAGTGTTTGTGGCTTAGGGTTTGGATTAGGTAAGGGAACATATTTAATGTTATGGGGTGGTCAATGTCCTTTTGTCTTATTTAGTGATACTGTAAGGTAAAGGGTTTTTAGCATACCTCTCAACCTCTTACTGCAAAAAATCTCGACAAAGCAGGAGAACAAATGCCCAAGAATTAGGAACATAATTTAAATATTGCTCTTATAAACTTAGAAAGTTGCTAGAATAACTGGGTTTGTGTTAACATACATGTTCTGAATGATTTGAAGTTTGAAATCCAAATATATATTATTATTTGGTGACTTCAATTTTCAGATAATCCTAGTGATTTTCTAGAAAACCACAAATTTTATGAGGAACTGACCAAAAATATGAGGCAAAAATCTGGACATTCTGTGAAAATATGGACAACTGAGAGGAATGTTTTTTTTAGTAATTTTATATGTAGGATTATGGTTAGGAGCAGGGGTAGAGTAGGGTTAGGATGAGCATTCATGAGTAAGGGGGGACCCCAACCCTACAAGTTATGTTACTAAAAACCCCTTTCCTAACAGTGCCACAACAAAAATTAGATGAGTAATTTATTAAAGTAAAATTTGTCTTCCTAACAGACCAGAAGATTTTGGCATTAAGGTCTGTTAGTTTCAGTCATGGAATCTAATACTGGTAAAACAAAGAATCAGTCTCAGTACAGTTCACTTTTGTATGTCTGTCTCACTCTCTACAACCAGTACAGTCCACTTTTCTCTGTCTGTCTCTACAACCAGTACAGCTCACTTTTCTCTGTCTCTCTCGCTCTCTACAACTTACTGCAATTGCACCAGAAGAAGTATTTACACTCAGGAATTATCTCTCTCTCTCCTATTCTTCTTCATCCCTTCCTGCATCTTCTTCATGTGGAATGTTCTGTAGTGCTCTTATTGACATTATGTCTTTCCAGTGTTTTTATTCAGGCTCACATTCAAGCTCTACCATGTCTTTGCTTGTGCCTTTCATGATAATTCTAGTGTAGCGTATCTCCACATTCTGGGGGTGCAGACCAAAGTAATTTTAGCCAGTTATGGCTAAATCAATGGCATTTTTCACCCAGCCTTGTACCTACTACATTACTGTGTTTTCATCTCTCTCTCTCTCTCTCTCTATATATATATATATATATATATATATATATATAGGTCTACTTTGTTTCATTGAATCTCATTTCACTGAATTTCATTTCACCCTGACCACATCACTGAAAACACAAATTACTGAAAACTCATTCCATTGAATCTCGTTTCACTGAACTGAACTTAATATATACTGTAGCTTACACAATGGTCCATAAACTCACTCTTAAACAATAGACATGCACAGTTGCAACACCAATGACTATCTCTCAGACCAGAAGACAATATGTACTTAAAATAAGAGGGGGGCTATGCCCCCCCACCCCTAATGTGGGTGATTGAGCCCCCCAACTATATATACTACCTCCAGGATCACACTACAGTGGGGAAAAGGGCGTATGCCTTTTACTTGCCTTACAGTACTCTACACAGTGCCATATATACTAAGTTCAGTTCAGTGAAATGAGGTTCAGTGACATGAGTTTTCAGTAATTTGAGTTTTCAGTGAAGTGGTCAGGGTGAAAAGAAATTTAGTGAAATGAGATTCAACAAAACAAAGTAGACCCATATATATATATATATATATATATATATATATATATATATATATATATATATATACATACATATCTATACACACATGATGTATGTATGTGTATATATATATATATATATATATATATATATATATATATATATATATACATACACACACAAACATCAAGATCACACAACAGTAGGGAAAGATCCAATTATCAGACTGATCTGTAATGCAATCTTGAAAAGAAAGAAGCTGATAAGTTGAAAAAGCAGTCTGTAAGAGCATTTCCTCTTACTACAGACTATAACCATACATATGTGTGTATACATGCATATATATATATATATATATATATATATATATATATATATATATATATATATATATATATAATTTACTTGTCTTCATCGAATGGCAGCAATATTGGCCTGAATAATATTCACACTAAATGATCAAGATTATGTACATTGACACACCACTAAGTATGTGCCGGGCCATCAATCTTAGTGCATGCAAAAACCTTAAAACAAAATAAAAAAAAATATTGCTGTCTGCAGGGAGCCAATCTCCACTGCACACATGCACCCCCTGCACCCCCTGCTAATTGTATATTCTACGTCCGAGATCAAACAATTCTCTGTGAAAGGGCAAATTCCCTAACCTCAAGAATCATCTGCTCTACTAATTTTGTTCATATCACCCTTTCTTACTCCCATCTCAACTGTACACATAACCCTAAACTTAAATTTGTCTCTCACCCTCATTCATAATATTCTTACTCAAAGCATTTGTTGATATTTTTCTCCTTATATCCGATTTATGCTCTATAATCCTCTCCTTTAATTTTCTCGTGGTCTTACCTATATAAAATGATGTACATGCTACGCATGTAGCTAAATAGACCACCTGAGTTTCATTACAGTTTGTCAGGGCCTTAATATTATAGACTTCTCTATTAATAGGGTGTGTGAAATTACATTCACCTTCATATAAGTCATCACAACAGGTACAATTATAACATTTTATTGTACCTATTCTTCTTTGAACCTGCATATCCTTCTGTTTAAAATCTTTATAGCAAAGTTTTTGCTTTGAAGTTTCTGAGTTCCTATAGGCATAAGATGGCCTCTCACCTACTATTAGCTTTACCTCAGGCATGGCCATCAAAATTGGCCAATTTCTCTCCACTATATTCCGTACTGCATCAGTGTTCAAATTAAATGTGGTAAGATACCTAACCATTTTGTTCCCACATCTTAAGGCTCCACTACATTGTGACCCTCCACTAAAAACAGGTTTATATTTATTCAATCTCCCATTCACCACCTCATTATAAACCTTATTAATAACAGATAATGGGTAACCATTTTTTGAAATTCCTGCATCATTTCCTTAGCTTGTTCTTCAAAGTTAACATCCACTGTGTTCAACTTACTACTTCTTATTAATTGAGCCTTTAAAGTACCTTTAAATGTATGAGGGGCGTGCACACTCTCTCTATTTATATTTCTAGAGGCAAATACATCTTTCTTATATATTGTGGATTCTAACCTATTTCGATTTCTATACAAATGTACATCTAAATAGTTTATGCTTTGTTTCAAATGACAGCATCCGAACAAGCATAAATACCACAATATATAAGAAAGATGTAGATGCCTCTAGCTCTATCTTACCACATTTAATTTGAACACTGATGCAGTACGGAATATAATGGAGAGAAATTGGACAGTGTTTTGTGTTAATGCCATGGTTTAAAGGTTCATATGTAGAAAGGGTGATGTCTCTGTAAAAATAGGGATCCATAATGACCACATTTATATGGAGGAAGAGCAATGAACTGAGAAATCATCACTCAGAGACATTCTACTTTTTTTTGGCTTCATGCTTTGAGCAAAGCCTGACATTGCCCATTGTTGACTGTCACTGTCCAATAGCAGTGAATGATACTTCACTTTCTGAGGCAAAAACTCATTTGAGATGTTGATTGTAGCACAACTGAGACTGGTGTTGGTGTGTTCTCTCAGCACTCTGAACAGTAATGAGAGAAGAAAATGCACCTGCCAATTACATTTCTCTGTGGCTTAAAGTGTTAATATAGTAAGTTTGGATAAACAGCAGAGGTAATGCATAATTCGAATATGGACTGTCACATAATTTTTACTAGGGATTGAACATGAAGTACAACTTTCAATTTGAAAAATGAAATTTGCAACACAACTCTGTTTAATGTTTGCTAAATAAGTAATCTATAATCTGTGTGAAGTAAGTTGAGCATAACAATGGTCATAATTAATTTAAACTACACTTGCATTTATATAGCCTTCTCAATAGCTTCTGGAAAAAAATAGGACTCAACACAAATATTATTGGCTGTGTATGACAGTATGTCAAGTAAAGTATGTATTACAACAACCCCACCATGTTTTACTCATGTTATTCAAATCAATGCATATGACATTGATTTACAGAAATGTATAATGGCTTCAACATATAACTCCAGTAACATAACAACTGAAAGTCAAACACATAGAGGCTTGTCATAATTTGATCTTCACTCATGTTGAAATTGTTGCACCTCCACTTACAAGCTCGAAATTTTAGTTCTCGTGTGGCACTGACAGTTAATAAACAGAAATTAGCAGTTTATCCTTCTTTTTAATCATGGGTTCAATTCTTATTTGCTATCTGTCAGCTATTGTACTTTGTATGCCCCACTGCTCATTTATGCTCAGATTTATATCATTTTATGTTAACAAGACTGATTATTACCAACAGCATTGATTTTATGTGAAGTCAAATCAGTATGTCAGAACACTGTATCTAACAGATAGCATGGTTAGAGGTGACAATAAATGCTTTGAAATGTAATTTAGATATCATAGTCCAAAAGCATTTGAGGATTTCAAACTGGAGCATGTGTAAATACAGCCAGCATCAAACATGTCCAAGTCTCTCTGACATATTTTACACTTATAGTGCATTTTTAAGGAATTGCACCCAATTTCGCTACCATGACATGTGTATGTTTTCAATTGTGCAAATGCATTTGACAAGTTGTCCATCATTGAGCATAGAATGGTAAACTAGAGAATTGAATTGAGTGCCAATTCACTGCCATGTTTCTAGGTATCCTTTAGAAGACATGGCAGTTATGGTGATGGTGGTGTTCCATTTAGAACCCAAAGTTGATATCAAGAGGAGTCCAGGATCTTTGTGGCCCTCTCTTCATACAACTTTATAGTTGTAGGTTTCTGCAGGAGGACTATAGCAGGTCTCAGTATAAGGCTGAGGCATGGAATCACTTGGCCAAGGCTGTGACTAGTACAACTGGCATTACATATACTGGTGAACAATGTTGTCTTCATTATACTGACATGAAGTGGCACAAGCAGGACCTCTTTACCTAATGGGATGCAGGATTTACAACTGCTGACACCAATGTTTTGTGTAAACATAGTGAACCATCACCAACCAATACAATACCATACATTGGTCAGATAACACACTTACTCGTTATGCTTCTTATTTTTCTCTTTTGTGTTCTGTACAGCTGCAGAAGACAGACTTCGATACAGGGATTCACATCAAGAATGACTGACACATCTCAGGGAGGCATAGGGTAATTATGGATCAGGTATGAATGCAAGAAAGATCATAAGACATCTGAAATTTAGTAAAATTAACCAACTTTCAGGGTATCAGTCTATAAGAGCTTGAGACAAAACCAGCTGAGTAGGCATACCTCACCTACATATGTACATCAGTTTAGCTGTTTAGGGGTTCAATTCCAAGAAGCAGTAGCAATTAGCTCTAAGTACAGAATAGCATATAAGATTTATTTTCTGCAACAATAAATGACATTAATCTTTTCATTTTTGTAAATGGATGTCTTGAATTGGAATGCATATATTAGATATGCCACAGTCAACTGTCTGCCTAAATTTTACAATAGCACTGAGACTGATGTACTTTATGTCACATTTATGACTTCACATTATATCTGCAGGTGTTAAAATTTACTATATGTATGTGTTAAGTTGTTTATATTTTGAAATATTAAAATAACATGGCATTGATGTTATTATATATGTTTTCTTCCACCAACACTATCCTCTCTTTTTTTTGTCTGTGTGGAAAAATTGCTGCTACAACAGAAATGACCATCAGCAAACAAGGAGGTAAACTGACCACTGTGGTTTGGCCATCATACCTCCATAGGTGGCTGCAGCAACACCACCACAGGCAGCACAGACACCTAACACATCTTGGTCACAACCTGTTGGTGTTGCCTCCACAATTCCTACACTATCTCTTCAGGGACTGGTGCAGTGGTAGTCTCCGGGAGTAGTACTAGTAGAGGTGGCAATTTTGTCACCTATCCAGAGATGATAGAGCTGGTGGAGAACATTATGGACAGGAGCCTCAGTGCCTAAATTGGCAGAGTAGAGAAAGTTCAGTGTTGAATGGCAATGTTGATGTCCTGTCCAGTAGTGCAACTGGAAACAGTGATGACAGTTCTGAGGTGAAAGCTAGATTCTCAGTGTTCTCATATTGGATGTGGATGCACTCCTGATGTCTCTTACATAACTCCAAACATGATGTTCCCCAATTCTTTTGTGTCCATAACCATCACTGTCTGTCTTGTATGTCCTGTATATCTGAACCTGGTATCTAACCTACCTGCCTACCTACCTAATCCTCTTATTCTTAAGCACCTTCCCCAACAGTCCCCTCTCTACAAGAAATTTAAAAAGTGGTACCTATCCCAAATATATATATATATATATATATATATATATATATATATATATATATATATATATATATTACGGGTCTACTTCTTTTGACCTAACTTTCATTTGCCTGACACTCATTTGCCTGAGACCAAATGACTGAAATTTCATTTGCCTGACACTTCATTTGCCTGACACTTCATTTGCCCGACAAGTATTATTATCAAGAAAATGGAATCTGCCCCCTTCCCCACTGCAGTGCGACCCTGGAGTTAGAATATATAGTTGGAGGGGTGGGGGGCACAGCCCTCCACAACGGGGGGTGTTGGGGTCGAAGCCCCCACTTACTTTTCTGTTACTAAGCAATATTACATCAAAAGTTAACAATATCATATGAAATGAAGTGGGGGCTTCGCACCCCACCCCCCATTGTGGGGGGCTGTGCCCCCCATACCCCCCCTAACTATATATTCTAACTCCAGGGTCGCACTGCAGTGGGGAAGGGGGTATATTCCATTTTCTTGCTAATAATACTTGTCGGTCAAATGAAGTGTCAGGCAAATGAAGTATCAGGCAAATGAAATTTCAATCAAATGGGGTCAGGAAAATGAGTGTCAGGCAAATGAAAGTTAGGTCAAAAGAAGTAGACCCATATATTACATAGCTTTTCCAATATTTCTGCTTGATTATAAGATTTAGGCCCATTGGCCATACAATATTATTCAGCTGTTGTCACCCAGCCCTGATATGAACTATGCAGATTCATCAAATTCTTGTTACAAGTATACATTCATCTTTGAAAAAGTGTATATCTATAGTGCTCTCCCACCACCATCCTGCACATTCCATTATTCTTCCCCTGTGTCCTACCTTCTGCTTGCCCCCAATTTCACCACTGTTCTCTCATCCCCATTTTTCACTCATTTAATCTACTGAAAAAATAGAATTGCACACAATACATGTGGCCAGCATACATCTCAAACTCTTAGCACAAGAAATTTGGACAAAGCCTAAAATAGTTGGGGGACAACGGCCCAAAAATAGTGACATATTGTACATATTGCTCCTATAAACTGAGAAAGTTGCTAAAATAATAGTTTTTTTTACATGCATTTACTGAAGGATATAAAGTCTGAAGTCCAAATGACTGCCATTATTTAGTGACTTCAATCCTCAGTAATTTAGCAGAACACATAATTTTATGATAAGAAGACCAAAAATATGAGGCAAAAATCTGGGCATTCTGTGCAAATATGTACAGCTGAGAGGTATGATGGCGAGAGACTGTCCATAACAAAAACCTTCAATTTTTGCCCTCAATGTTTGCATGATGTTTGGCATCATGCAGCAATGGTAAATGATGAAAAATGGTATTTTGTGTCCTATGACAAAAAACTGAAGATTTTACTTTAAAAAGCATTAGTACAGTTATTGTCTTGCAAATGTGCTTAAACCTGCAGTGTTAGTGAAATAAGTCTGATAGCACTATCGTGAGACAATTACTCTTTCATCTTTATTAGTCTGCTGGATATAATGTACACCTTATGGGATGTTACAATTGTCATTATTGTAATGAAGCCAGATGGTTACAGTCTCCCTTGTTTCAGTGTTTTGCCACTGTCTCTTCAAGTGTGAGTTCCTATGTGATATGTCTGAAGACTGGTAGAGAAGGTGAACGCTGTCAGCCTAGTTAGATAGAATGTGAATCACAGGCTCGTTGTCTTAAATGAAAAAAAAATGCTGTTACAAAAATGTGGCAACAGTGCTCTCTACTGACCCGGTAAAAGCATGTTGTGACCCTTTGGTCTAAAGTCAGCTCCAGCCGGGCTAGATAAAGGCTTCCTGCCTATTGTTTTGAGGCTAAAGTTAATGACCAGAATTTGCATGTGGAATGTCCTTTATTGCTCTAAGTGTAAAAGAATGTAAATGCAGTTTCTGCCAGCCTGGGAACACCAGGAAAGTGTGACATGACGTAATGTTTTATCAGAACTGCGGTTTCAATTTAAACAGAGAGAACCAGAAGGCATTAAGCATTTTTGTCTTGAACATGCAATTCAGCACTGCCTTATGCTCTGTGTAAGTAAGTTATTTAAGAAGTGTGTTTTCTTGTAGAAATAGCTAGGACTATAAAGATTAGACTAAGTGTTTTTTCTGTGATGTCAGAACTGTACTACTGATTTATTTGAAATATTTCTGTGCAATCTCTAAACTCTTGACAAGTACTGACTGTGTAGTAGAAAGTATTGTCTTGTAGTTTTAATTATTTATTATTAAATATTTTAAAACCTTTTAACTGTGGCTGGTTTGTGTAGAGATAATTTAAGCTCTTAAGAGTACTTGCATGCCTTTGGTAAAACTGTACAAAGTCACTCTAATAAGCTTTGACTGTTTAGTCACACTTACCAATTGGATAATATTATTGCACAGTAATAATTGGATACCCTTTTAAGGGCCTTTGAGTGGCTGATAAGTATTAGTGGGTGGTGGCCAATGGAACTACCATATAGTCTGGGAGAAAGGGGCACAGCTGGAGAAACTGTGCCAGCCTTCCTCAGGAGTGTCTGTGTGGTTGTGTAACCTCTTCTCAAAGTGCATGTGTGTGTATGTGTATGTCAACTACTTGTGCAGGGACATGAAACACTGGTTGGACAGAGAGGGTGCTAGAGGTTTTAGCTTGCCCACTAGTCTGAGATCTAGACCCTGTAGTTGTGCCAGTGGGGAGTCTTATTGGGGACCTGGGGAGCAAAGGAGCGACCAGCCCTGGACTGACTGTGATCTCTGTGTGCTCTTAAGGGAAATTGCACTTTACTGTGTGTATTTGTTACCCTTTCCTCATATATGAGACACCCTCTCTAGTTTTAGTGGTGAGGATTGAGGCTCTTTGATTGCTGGGCCAGGACACGGGTGTCACATATTAATTGGCGGCAGTGGTTGGGACATCCTCACATATTAATTGGTGGCAGTGGTTGGGATATCCTCATATATTAATTGTTTGGCAGCGGTGGGATATCTACATCACATATTAATTAGTTATCAAATACTAATTGGCTTGTAGTGGTGTGGGTAGCGTGAATCCTGTAGCTTGTGTGCAGTGAACTTTGAAGGTGTTTTGCACTTTAAAACAGCCATGCAGTGAATACTCAGAGTTCAGATCACAATTGTTTTATTTCATTTGTTAGCTTAGTTAGTCAGGGTGAGCAGACAGCATGTCAGCAGAGTAGTATGGAAAGCTGAGAAGGAGCCAGCTGGCGGAGATGTGCCAGGCTAGGGGACTGGTGCATGGAAACCTGACTAAAGCAGACCTGATTGCAGCCTTGGTTACAGCTGCATCAGAAAACATCAACCAGCAGGAGAATCAGACTGGCAGTGAAGATATAATTCCCTTGGAGAATGGACAGCTCAACCTTTGTGCAGTGGACTTAAAAATCCAGCTGGAGCTAAAGAGACTTGAGTTGGAGGCCAGGTGTGTGGAATTAGAAGCAGATGAGAGACTGCGACATTTGCAGGCTGAGGAGAATGAGAAACTGTTACATCTGCAAGCTGAAAAACAAGAGAGGCAGAGGCAGCATGAGAAGGAGATGCTGACTCTTTGCCAGTCACAGAGGTAATGGGGAAGGGAGTAATTGGACCCCAGAAGCACAAAAGGTCAGTAAATTTCTTCCACAGTTTAAAGAGTGGGATAATTTTGATAGTTTCATTCATATGTTTGAGAGGGTATGTAAACAGTATGAAGTTGACCAAGGGCTCTGAGTATGGTTCCTGACCCCCTTACTCCATGGTAAAGCTGTAACTGTTTGATTTAAAATGCTGGACGTTGCCTGTTTTGATTATACTGCTGTAAAAAAATGTCTTTTAGAATTGTTTAAGCTAACACCTGAAACATATAGGAAAATGTTTTGTGAGCATAGGCACAAGGCAGATGAAAGTGTTTGTGAATATGTTGCTGAATTGAGCACTTATTTCCATAGATAGGCAAGTGGATGTCAGGTCACCACTTCTGAAGGGCTGGCAGACCTTTCGGTGAAGGGACAAGCCCTTAATACTTTGCCTAAGGACATAAGGATCTGGTTAGTTGATAGACAATGTGCTACTTTAGATGAGTTGGGGAAGAAGGGAAACTTATGCCTGGCAAGCAGGGCAGTCCTGCACAGGAAGGGGACCCCCCAGTACTGCTCATTGGTCTAAAGGAACCCATGGTGGGCAGCACAGACTGCCACAACAGAATCTGCCAGTAGCAGGGGAAGCCACTAGTCCAGGTACACATCCAGGAGCTAGGATTAAATGTTTTGGATGCAACCAGTGGGGCCATGTGGCATACAAATGTCCAGGGAGGCAAGGAGGGGAACCAAAGGTGAGGGAGCCAGTAAGTGGGAAAGACAAAATGCCAATAGTAGGTTGTCTTGAGACAACAGGGGTACCGAACTACCATCCTGCAGATGTCCTGATAGGGAAGGATTTGAACGAGGTAGTACCAGGTGCTTGTGCAGTTATACACAGTCAGGCTAGGAGACAAGCATGTGGGTCTGGTAGCCTGGGGAAGACCCAGACAGACTGCATACTTGCAGCCAGGACTGGTAAGGTGGTTACTTCAAGGATGGAGCTACTCTGTAGCAGTAAAACTGAAGGTGAGCCACAGCTGCTTGTGGGTACTGATGTTCCCCTGGACAGAGTGACTGCAAAGGTAGAGGTGAGTAGTTGTACCCAGGCTGACAGTCAGGTACCACTGTCAGAGGATGCCAGATGTCCTATGGAAAGGGAGCTGAGAAGGGTTACAAGGACAGACTTGAGACAGGCTCAGCTCTCAGACCATACATTGCAAGGCCTGAGGCATATAGCTAGGGAGGCACCTGATTCTCAATGAAAGGGGGAATCTGTATACTGGGACAAAGGGTTATTATACAGAGAGTGGACCCCTGAGGGAGGGCTAGAAGGTGAGAGAGTACAGCAGTTGGTAGTGCCTATAGGCTACTGTCTGGTGCTTCTAGCCATAGCCTATGGTATTCCCTTTGCAGGTCATATGGGCATAAAACATACAAAGAGGCATATTATGCAGAACTTCTATTGGCCTGGAATTTCCAGAGATGTAACAGGGTACTGCAGGACCTGTGAGCAGTGCCAAAAGGTAGACAAGGCAGGAGACAAGGTGAGAGCTCCTTTGATGTCTTTGCCTGAGATTGAGGAGCCATTTCAGAGGGTAGCTATGGATATTGTGGGCCCTCTGATTACCCCAAGTTCCACAGGGAAAAAAGTGTATCTTAGTGGTAGTGGATTATGGTACATGATACCCCGAGGCAGTGGCTTTGTCCTCCACTGAGGCAGAGAAGGTGGCAAATGCTTTGTTAGAGATTTTCAGCAGGGTAGGTTTCTCAAAAAAATACTGACTGACAGAGGTGCCAATTTCATGTCAGACCTGCTGGCTTGTCTGTAGAAGTCCTGTGGGGTGAAGCACATGAAGACCACCCCCTACCATCCCCAGACTAATGGTCTTGTTTTGAGGTTAAACTCTACAATCAAGTCCATGCTACGGGCATTTGCAGATCAGTTTAAGAGGGAGTGGGACAAATCTTTGCCCCTTCTGTTATTTGCTTACAGAGAGGTTCCCCAGGAATCCACAGGTTTTTCACCCTTTGAGTGGCTGTATGGGCATAGGGTGAGCGGACCTCGAGATTTAATTTGAGATGAGTGGGAAGGTGAGTGCAAGTCTCACAAGGAGTCTGTTGTGGCATACATCCTAAACCTCAGGACAAGGCTCAGGGAACTCATGGGCTTGGCCCAAGAGAACCTGGCAGAAGCCCAACAACAGAAAAGGGGAACCTGGCAGAAGTCCAACAACAGAAAAAGGTGTGGTATGAAAGGAATGCACGAGCTAGAGAGTAAGCTGTGGGGCAGCAGGTAATGGTTCTCATTCCTGTCAGACACAACAAGCTGCAAGCAGCTTGAGAGGGTCCCTACAAGGTGGTAAGAAATGTAAGTGATGTTAACTACATGGTGGAGCTGCTGGGCAGACGGCAGGGCCACAAATTGTACCATGTTAACATGATGAAACCTTACCATGATAGGGAGGCCCCTGTGCTGAGCATTTGCAGTGGATTGCAGGAGGAGTCTGAGGGAGATCTGGAGACTGATCCCTTCAGTGAGGCTCATGCTGACACCTCAGTGGAAGGAGTAGCAATGTCCCAGCAGCTATCTTCTAGCCAGGTTCAAGAAATCCAAGCAGTGTTGCAGGTATTTGGGGACATGATCACTGGGAAACCAGGGTGCACCCACCTGGTGCAGCACCGGGTGGATACATGACCGCAAAGGCCTATTAGGCAGGCCCCTTATAGGGTGCCTGAGAGAATCAAACAGACTCTGAAGGAGAAGATACAGGAGATGTTGGAACTAGGGGATATTCAGGAGTCCAACAGTCCCTGGGCCTCCCCAGTGGTGCTGGTGCCAAAGAAGGATGGCAGCACCAGGTTCTGTGTGGACTACAGGAAATTAAATATTCACAGAGAGTCAGATGCTTACCCCATGCCTAGGACAGATGAGGCCCTAGAGCAGCTGGGTGGGGCTAAATATCTTACAACCATTGGTCTTACCAAGGGTTACTGGCAGGTGCCCTTAACTCCCAGTGCTAAAGAGAAGTCAGCCTTTGTGACTCCTTTTGGCTTGTATGAGTTCACAAAGATGCCCTTTGGGATGAAAAATACCCCAGTGACTTTCCAGTGGCTGGTAGATAATGTCCTAGTAGGAGCAGGAGGGTTTGCCCTTGTTTACCTAGATGATATTGCCATCTACAGCCATTCCTGGCCAGACCACCTTTAGCATGTCAGGGAGGTGTTGGGCAGACTACAGAGGGCAGGGGTGACCATTAAGCTGAGCAAATGTCAGGTGAGTTTGGCAGAGGTCGCCTAACTAGGACATAGAGTGGGGAGTGGTAAGATAAGGCCAGAACCTCCAAAAGTGGAAGCTATTCAGGCATGGCCTGAGACTGTTACTAAAAAGCAGATGACGGCATTTTTAGCAGGGTACTACAGAAAATTTGTTCCCAGTTATAGTGCCGTAGCTGCTCCCCTAACAGACTTGACAAGGAAGAACAGGCTAGACAAGGTAGTGTGCACCCCAGCATGTGTGAAGGCATTCCAGAAACTTAAAGAAGCTTTGGGAGGACCCCCTGTGTTAGCCAGTCAAGATTACAGCAAAGAATTTGTTGTACAGGTGGATGCTTCAAACCATGGGGTGGGGGCTGTACTTAGCCAGATTTCTTCAGAGGGGGAAGAGCACACAGTGGTTTATCTCAGTCGTAGGCTCCAACCCAGGGAGGAATGTTATGTAGCTGTAGAAAAGGAATGTCTAGCCATAGTGTGGGCACTGCAAAAACTTCAGCCTTATCATTATGGAAGGAAATTCACTGTTATGACAGATCACAACCTTCTAACATGGTTAAACAGAGCCAGCCAGCAAAATGCCAAGTTACTAATATGGAGCCTAGGGTTGCAAGCATATGATATGTCAGTGCAGCACCACTGTGGGAGTAGCAATGCCAATGCAGATGGGCTTTCAAGACAGGGAATGGGGTAGGTATACTCAGATAGACCGAACCCCCTCAAGTGGCATTTCTCAAGGGTCACTTGGAAAAACTAGCTTGAGTTCTCTGGGGGGGTGAGGGGAGAAATGTGAAGATTGGTAGAGAAGGGTGAAGGCTGCCAGCCTAGCCAGATAGAATTGTGCAGATTATTCTATCATTTGTAAATATGAATGTGAATCACAAGCTTGTTGTCTTAAATGAAAAAAATGCTGTTACAAAAATGTGGCACCAGTGCTCTCTACTGACCCAGTAAAAGCATGTTGTGACCCTTTGATCTAAAGTCGACTCCGGCCGGGCTAGATGAAGGCTTCCTACCTATTGTTTTTAGGCTAAAGTTAATGACCAGAATTTGCATGTAGAATGTCCTTTATTGCTCTAAGTGTAAAATAATGTAAATGCAGTTTCTGCCAGCCTGGGAACACCAGGAAAGTGTGAAATGATGTAATGTTTTATCAGAACTGCAGTTTTAATTTAAACCTAGAGAACCAGAAGGCATTAAGCATTTTTGTCTTGAACATCCAACTCAGCACTGCCTTATGCTCTATGTAAGTAAGTTATTTTAGAAGTGTGTTTTCTTGTAGAAATAGCTAGGACAATAAAGATTAGACTAAGTGTTTTTTTCTGTGATGTCAGAACTGTACTACTGATTTACTTTAAGTATTTCTGTGTGATCTCTGAACTCTTGACTAGCACTGACTGTGTAGTAGAAAGTATTGTCTTGTGGTTTTAATTATTTATTATTAAATATTTTAAAACCTTTTAACTGTGGCTGGTTTGTGTAGAGATAATTTAAGCTCTTAAGAGTACTTGCAGATCTTTGATAAAACTGTACAACGCCACTCTAATAAGCTTAGACTGTTTAGTCACACTTACCATTTGGATAATATTATTGCACAGTAATAATTGGACACACTTTTAAGGGCCTTTGAGTAGCTAGCAAGTATCAGTGGGTGGTGGCCAGTGGAACTACTGTGTAGTCTGGGAGAAAGGAGCACAGCTGGAGAAACTATGCTAGCCTTCCTCAGGAGTGTCTGTGTGGTTGTATAACCTATTCTCAAAGTGCATGTGTGTGTATATGTGTGTGTGTGTGTGTGTGTGTGTGTGTGTGTGTGTGTGTGTGTGTGTGTGTGTGTGTCAGCTACTTGGGCAGGGGCACGAAGCACTGGTTGGACAGAGATGTTGCTAGAGGTTTTAGCTTGCCCACTAGGCTGAGATCTGGACCCTATAGCTGTGCCAGTGGGGAGTCTTATTGGGGACCTGGGGATCAAGGGAATGACCAGCCCCGGACTGACTGTGATCTCTGTGTGCTCTTAAGGAAAATTGCACTTTACTGTGTGTATTTGTTATCCTTTCCTCATATATGCAACGTCTTCTCTGGTGTTAGTGGTGAGGATTGAGGCTCCTTGATTGCTGGGCCAGGGCACGGGCATCACAATATGCTCAGATAATACTCAGGTCTGTAGACTGCATTTTGCATAGTGTCGAGGGTTTGAATCCAGAAGTTTGCCAAACATTATTTCATATTTTTTTTATATTAATATAAACCCAAACAAATTCTTGTTTTTACGCCCTACCCTGCTTCATCCCCATTTCAAAATCTTTATTGCACACAGCATGACGGAATCATTATGATGATAAACATAGCCGTAACACACCACAAAGATGGTCAGGCCAATACACAAAATGTTATGTGTGTCTCCCCTATATCTTTCTTTTTTTCCCTTCTGTCTAAACACTCTTTGCCTTCAGTATTGGCCTGATGCTTGGTACTGAGCAACAAGTGTTTCTGACAGTAAATGGCATTTCATGTGTTATGGCAAAAAGTAGTGAGATTTTGCCTTCAGCTGCATTAGTCTGATACTGTGCTTAGCCTTGCTGTGCTATAGAAAGAAAGACTGGTAACACTTTAAGGAGATAGTTATTCTCATATGTGGAACAAGCTTTAGGTTGAATGTACACCACATGAGATATTTCAGTTGTCATTACTGTTCTGAAGTATGCTGCATGCATACTCCCCTGCTTCATACTATTTTCATAATCCCTTCAAGTGTGGGTGTTTTAGCATCTAACCTTGTGGTGTGATCAGCTAATGATCATGTCTATACATTGCTGATGCAGATTGGCAGGTGTTTGAATCCAGCATCAGCTCTAACATTATCATTTCTTATTAATTTTGCCTGTGAAATTATGGTGACATATGTTATTTCACTAGCAGTACCTGCTTGGTCCCTTACGTGGTTCATAATAATTCCAAACCTGTTCATACCTTCCTAGAAATAAGCGAAATACATTTGGACAAATCAAGAGTTTATGGGGTAACATTCTTAAATCTATGGACAGCTACCGGAAATGAGGACAGTGTAAGTCTGCACCTGTATTATCCATATAATAAACACTTTCCTGCCACTATCATGACAAATGTGTAAATCATAATACAGAAAATATTGACAGCACACATCTTTTCTCTAAGAATGTCTGAGCAGTGCTCATCTGCCTGTAAAGTAATATTTACAAATAAAGAGAGGTCTGCAGACAAGACGTAGCTTTGAGAGTCCTACTTTCATTTTTAACCACCTTTCTGTTGTGTGATACTGCAAAGGATCTTTCCTCTACTATATTCTTTTGGACAATGTGGTACATCAACAGTGACACTGCTATTTTTTTTCCTGTAAGCCATGAGTTTTTAGACTGGTGAGGTTTTTCACAGAGGTTTTTCTGAGTTGGTTCCCCAGCCAAGGGAAGGGGATTTAACTCCAGCATTTAGTTTGGAAAGCACTATTTGTTTGTTTTTTTACCCAGACCTGTGATGCATGCTATCTTCTCTACAACAAATTAATGTGGTCAACCTGACAAATATGCAGTATCTCAAACTTAAATTGATATGTCTCTGCTATGCTTGGGGCTGATAATGTGTACTCTAAATTGTATAACTAGATAGGTAGGTGGCTCAAATTCAGCAGTGTGGAACTAGTGTGATTGCCTCTGTCTGTAGCGTTAGGTAGGACAGGGTTCACCAACACACCTGATCTCTAGACTTCCACTCAGGAGAAATATTTAAACTGTGAGAAGGCTCCCCCATCAGTTTTTTATAGTATTAGCCAAAACATCTTCTCTGCAACACACTGAGGAAGTTATCCTTTCAAATGTGCACATTCTCACTCATGTAATCAGACTTCTGTTGTAGCACTTGCAGCTGATACTGTATACACTAGATTGTGTAACTAGATAGGTGGTTTGAATCCAACAGTGGGTAATGACTATGAGTGTGTGTGTGTGTGTGTGTGTGTGTGTGTGTGTGTGTGTGTGTGTGTGTGTGTGTGTGTGTGTGTGTGTGTGTGTGTGTGTGTGTGTGTGTGTGTGTGTGTGTGTGTGTGTGTGTGTGTGTGTATGTGTGTGTTGTGCTAGGTCAGACAGGCTTCATTAATGTATCTGTTGTGGACATCCTCTCAGGTGAAACATTTAAACCAGAAGAGGGTTCCCCTATCAATTTCTTCAGGTTTTAGCCAGAACATCCTCTCTATCTCACCCTGATGAGGCCATACTTTCAAATGTGCACTATCTCATGCTTGTGAATAGACTTCTGCTGTGGCACTTGTGGTTCATACTATGTGCTATATACTAAGTACGTAGATAGGTAGATAGTTCAAAACCGGCAGTGTGGAAATAGTACGAGTGTGTCTGTAGTGTCAAGTAGATATGCCTTCAACAACAGATGTGATGTGTACTCTTCCACTCAAGAGAGACATTTGCACTGGAATAAGGCACCCCCAACAATTTCTGCCACTTTTAACACAATTTTGTTTTGCTACACACTGATGAAGTCATTCTTTTAAATAGACTTTACATCACAATCACAGTAAGACTTCTCCTGTGGCACGTGTGGTTGGCACTGTGTTCTCTTGTTTGTGTAACTAAATAGGTAGGTGGTTGGAATCAGCAGTGACTCACTTCTCTGAGTTGGTCTGCCTCTCTAGTGCTAGGTAAGAATATCTTCACACAGACATCTGATGTGTAGCCTTATAGTACCAGTGGGCTCTACCACAACTTTCAATCCTTTGAAGTACGCACATCACTCTAACAAAACAATGATGATGTCAATCTTTTAAATGTGCACCAACTGATAGTTGTAATCACTCATTTTGTGTGGGGTTTCTGATTCATGCAATGTCCTTTAGCTTGTGATCTTAGTTAGGTAGCTGGTTCGAATCCAGACATTAATCCATAGACTTAGTTGTTTCATTGAGTGAGTGTATGTGTGTGTGTGTGTGTATGTGTGAGTGTGTGTGTGTGTGTGTGTGTGTGTGTGTGTGTGTGTGTGTGTGTGTGTGTGTGTGTGTGTGTGTGTGTGTGTATGTACAGGTAGGTAGGAATGGCATCATCCATAGATCTGCTGCATAGAGTCTTAGCCAAAGAAGGCTCCTTCTCTACTTTCTGTCCATTTTAGCCCAGAAGACTGTTTTGTTAAACACTGATGAACCCATTTGTTGAAATGTGATTTATCTGACCCTTGTAGTAAGCCTTCTTCTGTGGCATTATGGAATGATACAATGTTCTCTAGTTTGTGGACTTATTAAGTTATGACTTTGAATCTGGCATTATCTAAGTATTATGTATGTGTGTGCTTCTACAGTCACAGAGATGACTGGATTGTGCAGCACATGTGGTTGTGTACACCTGCTGTCATGCAATATTAGGAGACTGATGTCACCACTTTTTCAATCAATTTAAATCCATACATGTGCTTTGCAGCAGCATGATGATGTCATGCCTTCAAATATGCTCTGTCTCACAGTTGTAGTAAGACTTACCCTGTGGCACATAAAGTCAATACAATATCCTGCAGCTTGTGTATATAGATAGGTAGGTGCTCAAAACCCTCAGTGCCTGACTAGTATGAGTGTGGTTAAGGTTCATCTCTACAGCTAGGGATGAATGATATCCACCCCAGTTGTAATGCGCACAATTGCAGTGGGAGAGGGCTCCTCCATTACTTTTAGACCAAACTGATTTGCACAACAATGTTGATATCATGCATTCAAATATGTTCTGTCTCACATCTGTGGTAAGACTGCCTGTGGTGTATGCAGTTAATACAAAGTCTGTACATTGTTGACTTACATAGACTGCTGCTCACCTCCAACAAAGGATAGCATAATGTGAATGTAGAGAAGTGACACATACCACATTGTATCAATTTATTTATATCCTTTTTATTTCTAACAAAGCTCTTTCAACATATTGAGGATTTCATGACAATGAAATAGGTGTTCTGTAATGCTTGTGAAGAGAGTTCTACTGTGGTGCATGCAGCTAATACTGACTTCTATAGCATGTGCACCGACAGGCACTGGTTCAAATATGGAAATATAAAACAAGATGGCTGGACAAAAGTGGCCTACCCAACCAACAGTGATATGGCTAAATTACACTTGCATGAAATGTAACATTACTACATGCTTTTGATCCATCAGAATAATTTGTATTTCATAAATGACCATCAAAAGCCTTTATTAGTTCACTGCTGTGACAGATGCAGTTAATGTAGAGCTATCTAAGGTGTAAAGCGTGATAGGCAGGGGTCTGAATCTGCTAAGATATGCTTGCCAGAAAATTGTGACACACAGGAGTGGTTTAGCCAAAGACTGGAAATATGGCACAGTTACAGAGACACTTTTTTTAGGTCTCATACTCCATGTTAGGGGAGCCATAACCATTCTGATGGGATAATGATGTTCTTCATGACGCATCAGATATGCTTCCTCCTGTGGTGTCAGTGGTTGATACTCCTCCCTCTGAGGTCTGACCTCAGGCATTTGGTTGAGTCTGGCAAGATGTAACTGCTGAATATGTCACAGAATACTCACAGGCATTATTTAGCACCCCCCAAAATATGATCTGTATTACGTGAGTTAATGCAAACATTTATTTATACCTTTTATTATTTTGTTCATAACATAGAGCTTTAAAGGTAATGATGTCTTATCATCAGTTCTTGATGTGTGCCATGCTGCAAAATTGTCCAAAAATATGTGCTGACCTATGTTATACTTTCTTGTGTTTTTTTTTTTTTTTTGGGGGGGTGTAGCTGATGGTGTTGTAGTCATTGCTGTATTTCCTTATGAGCATACCCAGTATAATGATGTAGCAGATGCACACAGTTTAGTCAAAGCTAATGCTATGATATAGTTGTTGTCATTTGTTGTTCTTGGTCAGAAACATATAGAGTTAGCCTCTGGAAGTTTGGCTTTGCCAATATCCATGCAATGGAATTATTGACCTATGTATGGTAGGATGACAGCTTATGTCACAGGCCAGTGCACAGTTGGTTATGTGAAATGTAAATTATTACCAGTTCACTTACTAATACACGTTAATGTTTCTTATGTTTGTGATTTTTGTTACTGTACTGTCACAAAGATATTACTAATGTTTTAACAAGGGTCTATATTGGATGATCGAACTTTCAAAAATTCGACTGTCATATGGTCGACACCATATGATCGAATTTTTGAAATTTTGAACATTTTAACGGAGATCTCCATACAGCGTGGAATGGGAAGATTTCCCTTTTCTGCACTGTAGTGTGATCTCGGAGTTAGTATATTTAAAGAGTGGGGGGTGTGGGGGTGCAGGGGGGCTTGCTCCCCTGCTTAAAACATTTAGGTATTTATTTATTTTATTTTATTTTACATTTATTTTACATTTGTTGACCGGGCTAGTCTAGCTGGATATATGTCCATTTTCAGTAGAGGCCCGGGGAGAAAAGCTCCAATATCATCATAAAAAGGCATTAAAATGTTACATTAGAAACATAAGTAGTTATAACAAGTTAAACAGATAATATAAATTGAACATAAGGTTTTTTTTTTTGTGCAGTGAAAGTTAACAAGGGAAAGGGTGAATGAAAAAATGAGGTTAATCTGGATTAGTGCAGGAGTAAAGCCAATGTTTATTGAGATAATTTTTTAGTTGTCTTTTAAAAAGTAGGAAAGAGGTCAAAGATGTGATATCAGAGGGTAGTTTATTCCATATTTTTCCAACAGAGTTGGAGAATAGACAGTCGCCTGCATAATTGTTGGGTTTGGTAATATTAATCTGGAGTTTATTTGAAGAACGTAGTTGTTTCAGGTTATTGTATGGTGAAATAATGCTAGAAAGTATTGGTGTGTTGGCTGGCTGATATAGAATCTTATAAGCTATTAAGAGCTGTTGAAGTACACGTTGGTTAGGAAGTTCAATCCAGCCTAGTTCTTTTAAGTTCAAGCAGTGATGAGTTTGAAAAGGAGATCCTACTGCGAATCGAGCTATATTATAATAGGATGTTGCTAGTTTTTTAATGTTGTTTTTGGAAAGATTAGTGTAAATGGGGGAAGCATAGAGAAGAGTAGAGATTAGGTGAGATCTAGCTATGGTGGACCTTGCTGTAGGTGTTAGGAAAGGTTTGATTCTGTAAAGGGATCCTATTTTTTTATTAACTAATTTTATTGTGTTGTTGATGTGAGAGTCACAGTTGAGGCTATTATCAATAGTTATTCCTAATAGTTTTGTGGTCAAGTCAGGAGAAATGAGAGTACCGTCAGAGGAGGTAAGAGTGAAATATGGTGGAGTAGATTTACGAGTAGGTGAAAAAAGTAACAGTTTGGTTTTTTTGGGGTTAAGAAGTAGACAGTGGTGAGAGAACCAATGTTCTACAGTGTTAAAAGCTTTTTGAGTAAGAGAATGGAGTTCTGTTTGAGAGGTAGCAGTACAGATTATAGTAGAGTCGTCTGCGTATTGTATGCAGGTAGTATATGGGATAGCAGATTGTAGGTCATTAATAAAGATTGAAAATAGAAGATGTTAACCTAGATAGGTAGGTTATTTGTGTAGTTTATTTTTTTTATTAGATTTTCGAGCTTTAAAATGTTCGATCATATGGAGTCGACCATATGACACTCGAACTTTTGAAAGTTTGGTTATCTAATATAGACCTGTTTAACAAGGCTTACTTCAGGGCTACATCTGGTGTACAACATGATGCCATACTGCATTCGCATGTGTGCTGTGATAGAATGTTGTATTTCAATGTGTATGGTGTGGCATTTTCTCTGTAGTTGATGTCATTATCAAATACTGCTGGCATGTAAGTTTGTTTGGGCTAAGTCCTGTATGGGCTACCTGTCCATTTGTATTATTTGTATCCCACATACTTACATTCTATGTATTGTGATATGCTGAGATTCCCACACAGCTAATGTAGTTGTCAAGAGACTGAGTACACATGACTTTTGCATTGATTTATCTGCATGTTAGCATATGTCACATGACTATACCCTCATTTTGGTATGGCTAACAGAACAGTATTAATAATATGCTGATCAAAGTGACAGTTCTGCATAAGTTCATTGGTTATAGGTCCATAGGTTTGCAGTAGGTTAACAACCACTGTGCCTTTTTAAGCCTAGCTATTCATCCCAAATGTCTGACAAGTTCTGGTACCCCTGATAAGTGTAAGCAGAAGTCTGGGAGGTGAACCATTTTCATACTGCCTTTGTCCATGACAAACATAGCTGCAAGAGATGAATTTCCTATTCCCCCATCCAATTGCCCAAGTTGCACTTGAATTGGGTTAGGGAAGTACTCTGCTTCACATGGATGGGGAGACTGTTCCAGAGAAGGGGTAGTATCTGAGAGACATACCTGTCTCTCCAGCAGGTCATATTTGTATTACAGGCAAGAGTTACATCTTTAGAATGGGTAATTTTGGTGCTGTTTGTTTTATGGATATGTAGGAGGTCCATCAGACTCCAATCTGATGATGCCTTGTATGCCAGCATAGATCTGAGCTCAACAGGGTTAGAGTTTTAATGCAGTCTGAAGAGGACATGTTATTTACTTCCTGTTTTCTTTCCATAAGTAACCTCTTTAGATATTCCAGTTGCTGAATGTGTCTTGTTAGGTACATACCAAAGCAGGCATTATACATAATGACAGCTCTGATGAATATCAAATACAGTGGTACAATGACCTCCTTGGACCTAGATGACACAACTTTATTTATAAGTTGCACACCATAGAATGATTTGCACACTACCCTAGAAACATAATGGTGAAAGGGTAATATAATGCCTATGCATGTCCCCAAGTCCCTGACTACTGTGCCAGCTCTTAGGAGTGTGTTGTCAGTATGATAATTACCAGAGGTGGCTGACTTCCCAAAGGATACTATTATGCATTTCTTCACATTTAGTTTTAGTCTATGGATCTGACACCAGTTATTTGTCTGTGTCAGCCTTTCCTGGAGAAAATTAATGTTGGTGGGAGATTCTGTGAAAGCTCCTAATTTGCAATTATATGCAAATTTGGTCAGAAAGAGGCCCTTGATGTAGGACTTTACTTTAGAGAAGTAGATGCCAAAAAGAAGCAGTCCCAGTACCATTCGATGAGGGACTCTGATAGTGACTGGCCTCTTTGCAGAGGTAGACTCCCCAGTTCTAACTTCCTGGGTCCAGTCTATGAGCCAGCTGGCTATTCACTGGATGAGATAATGGTTTATACCTAACATCTTAAGTTTGTTAACAATGACTGAGTGAAGATAGGCTGTATTAATGGTTCTGACCTCGTCTATTGCTTTTTGACCTTCTCAAAGAAGTCATTCAGGGTGAGTAGGCATGACCTGTCCTTGACAAAACTAAGCTGGGTTGGGTCCAATGACTCGAGGTTTCATATTTCATTATTGATCATGTTCCTGATAATATTTTTCCATGGCTTTCCATATGAGACTAGTGAAAGTGGGTTTGGGGGTTTGTAGATGGCCCACCTTTGTGATGGGATGATGGTTGCCTTTCTCTATTCATGACTTGCAAAGTCTGTTTGGAGGCTGCGGAAAAATAGTGATTCCAGAGGTCCTGATAGATCATGTTTCAAGCTATCAAGAAAGCAGACTGGGATATTGTCATGGCACATTGATACACTGTCCGTGGCCTTAAAGACAGCATTGAGGCCCTGTTCCCTAGATATAGCGGGAGAGATATATTTAATCGTATTCTGTGATGGGAGGCTGGGGGTGAAACAGGGAAAGTTAGAGCTGAATTTTTACTATGATTTTTTTCTCTCTGCTATACAGTCTATTGATGTTATGACTCTACCAGGGTGGCTTGTTCTTTATTTTTATTTTTTTTTTTGAGTTAGTTCTGTCTTATTCCTGGTGGGTGCAGCTGCCTCTATGCAGCTGTTAACATGCTTGTATAGTGCTTCCGTGAGCAGTTCTGCATACGCAGCAGTGTCCTCAGGCTTTAGGACCCTTGACATTTTGCAGGTTATTACTTAATAGTAGGAAGGTAGCCTTAGAGTAGTTCCTGAACATTTCAGTGTTGGCTGGGGTTCCAGGTTTTATTTTTACTTCAAAAGAGACTGTTTTTGTGGTCTGACCTCACCAGAGAGGATATTACAATAGGGAGTGTGCAGCACTCACCTATATTAGTGAGGACAAGATCCAGTATGTTTGCACACTTGGTCGGCGTAATGACAATCTGGTCCAGTAAGTTTGTATTTAGAAAATCCAGGAATCTCTGTACCTGCATTTTTGGTGCCTGACATGATTCCCAGCTAACAGTGGGGTAATTAAAGTCACTTATGAATATGGTACTTGGTTGTATGGCGAGTGTTTCCAGTAAACTAAAATACATGTTATGAGTTTCCTGGGTCATACAGGGGGACCGATAGCTTCTGAGGAAGAGGTATGACATTCTGCCTATGGTGAGTTGAACACAGAGAAACTCAAGCGCATCATATTGTTAGAGCCGTCTTGAGGTGTATTTATTTTTTATGTAAATCAAGACTCCTCAACCTTTAGTTCCTGCCTGTCAAGTAACTGGTCTACATGCATGGAAGGCATCATAGGCTTGCACTGTTCGGGTACCCTCTTTGACTTTAAACCATGCCAGTGATTGCAGAAATGTCAGCAGCTCTCTAGGGTTTGGAGAGCTTGGAGGGAGTAGAGTTTCTTGTTTAGACTCCTAGCATTATGCAGTAACATCTTTAGATTTTCTTGTTTTATTTGATATGTTGGAAGTACTTTCAGTTTGTCATTGCCTAAAAAAAGCACTATGGCAAAGGACAATGTTTTAGCTAATATTCCAAAGCCTAGAGGGGAGAGCTGCAGACCATCTCTGGCAAAGCAAAGTGGTCTGTTGAACATCTCTTTCCATGCTGCCAAATATTGCACTCCTTTAGAATGACACCAGAAACTAATTTAAAGTCAGTCACCTTCTGTTTGTAGTTTGGCATCATCCTTAGAGAAAATAGAATTCTTCTCAATGCTAGGTTCATACCAGCTGGGAACATCTTTTCTGAGAGATCTATAATGTCTCTCTTCATATAGTCTAGTGAGGTATGTCTCAAGTCATTTGCACCCACATGGACTATGACTGAATCATACTGGTATTTGAGGTCCAATGACTTCAGTGTATGCATGAATATGGGGGATCCTGGCCCCTGATAAGCAGAGGACCATGACTTTCTCCTTTCTTAGCCTGGTTTGCAGGGCATCAGTATGTCTCACAATGGAGTCTCCAATGACTAGAATGTTGTACTTTATGGTGGCTTACCTTATGGACTTAGAAGTAGAGGCTCCATGAGATGTGGCTTTATGTGTTGATGTGTGGATGCTGTTTTGAAAGAGTGCATATGAGGCTGCTGAGGGCATCTGTTATATCTGCTTTATCTAGGAGGCCTTTGGGGTTTAGGAAGGTTACATATAAGTGCCTCAGTGTATTTGAGTCTATGTGTCTCCTTCAAGCTGTGTTAGATTTGTGTACCATGTTACTACTGATAACCTGTTTGACATTAGGAGTGCTTTTATGTGAGAGCTTTGTCTCTAGTGACATTGTGTAATTATATCTCTCACATACCTTATCAGTTTGTTTGGGAATTAATTGGTTGTTAGTAAATATGAGGCAATTTCTACATTGCCTCAGGATGTTCACATCCACCAAGCTGTTAATGGACATAGTGTTAAAGTTCATATTTAAGGCAATAAGCCCTGTTCTATAAATTAGACAGTCACAGTGAGAATATAGAATAAAGTCAGGACTATCTGATTTGCATCTCTGGGGTCAGTGCTTATCACTGCACAGACTAATTCTCTGTGTGCAGTTAGGTATTGGTGAAATTTCAGGAATGCTTTTACTTGAAAATGCCAGCTCAAGGTGCCTGGATCTGTACATAGCACTGCCTGATGCTTGTGGGACAACTACTGTAGTAGACTATAATGATTTATGGATGAAGCTTTTATGGAGATATTCTGAAGTTAGGTTAGACAGTGGCTAATCCAGCAGCACTTACTAAAAACCAAGAATTATCTTTAAGAATGATGAATAGTGGGGATTCGCCTGATTGGCTATGACCTGTCTACTACTAGTGCTGGTTTCACCACTGCTTCCTGTTGCTGGGATACAGTGCACCCCTTGCTTCTTCTCTCACCAGAAGTAAAGCAGTAGCATTTATCCCAAGACGCGAAGCAGGCCACAGGCTCTTTGTTGATCTACAGTCTTGTGCTCGATGAGTACACTTCATCAGAAAAACTAAACACATATACAAGTCAGGTTTATATAGACCAAACAGTCAAGTTTTCAATTAAACTTTCAAATAACCTTTCTTTTTCTTAAAGCTACAGTTATATAAGTAGCTCAAAGTGACATATAATGAACTCTTTATTCTAAATATATATATATATAAGCTACCACTTAATAGTAACTAACCTAAAACTAAAATATTATAGCTACATATGTATACATATAATATCAAATTATACACTTTATGTAAATTAAAAATGATGTAACGTATATTATGTAGATAAACTACCAATGCACAATGGTGCTTGATGCAAACATATGTATCTGTATAACCTATGACTCCATAAAGTCAACAGTTGGTAGAACCCTTTAAAACCATGCACATGAAAAAAGAAAAAAATAATAATGATAATAATAATAATAATAAATAAAAAAATAATAACAACAAAGTTATAAAACAAATTTGTAAACATAAGGGCATCATCAGCGTTTCAAGCTCTTGAGTTTTAATACACTAGCAATTGAGCAGGATTCATTTAGACCAGGGAAATTATAAGCATTAAGCCTTATTTGCCATTCTAATTCCAATTCTTCCAACTGCAAACAAGCTGGACCCCCTCTTTTAGTTTGGTTAACCTGGTCAATGACTGCAAATTTAAAGCTATGATTACTACACTTTAGAATATGTTTGGCAAGTGCATTGTCTAATTTCATTCTACTAATAGCGTATTGATGTTCATACATCATGGCAAACAAGGCTTAATGCTTATAATTTCCCTGGTCTAAATATGGCTATATGGGTAATTAGCATAGCTAACTATACTTAGGAGGCAGAAGGAGAGGGTCCAGTAGCCCTGGAATCAAGCTTATAGTGCTTTCTAAAAGTATGTACACAGGGTCAGGTAGCAGCTTCTAGAATAATCTATAATCCAGCCTTTTTCAAAAAGCCATAGATGAAGCCACATGGTCTCTTGAATAGTCATTCAGACTTGTTGGACTGTCCTTTGCTTTGGGAGGTTTGAGACTACTTTTTGATCCCTCTTGCCACTTCTTCTTAAATATCTGTTTATCTGAATTCTGTCGAGACTGTTTATTCTGTTTTTTGCTAAAATTTGATGAAGAGAAAGAAAATCCCTTCCATAATTTGGAAAAGGTGGGCTGCAAATCATATTATACCATGACCCCCCAAAACGTGCACGCTGATTGGCCAGCGTGCCCGTTGTAAATCGAGATATACTAATGGAAAAAGGTCCGGTTGCCCGGACTTTTTTCCATTAGTATAACTCGTTTTTTTAAAACACTGTCTCGCTATGTTAAATGGGTTTAACATAGCGAGACAGCTTTAAAATAAGCAACGGAGATCTCCGTTGCTTATTTTAAAGCTGTCTCGCCATGTTAAACCCATTTAACATAGCGAGTGTTTAAAGCAATGGAGAAAGCAAGATCTCCGTTGCTTTTTATGTCTCGCTATGTTAAATGAGTTTTTATTTTAAAACTGTCTCACTATGTTAAACTCATTTAACATAGTGAGACACTAAAAAGCAACGGAGATCTTGCTTTCTCCGTTGCTTTACAACTCTGATGTACTGCGCAGGTGCACAGTACATCAGAACTGCCGCGGATGCCAGACATCTGCGGAAGGGCAGTAAACAGGCATTATACTATGCCATTATTTAAGAAAAGTAATAGTTTCTTTTCTTAAATAATGTCATGGTATAATAGCAATAACCCACTTCTGGGTGTGGGTAATGCTAAATTTACCCACGGTTGGCTTTGTTTGGTCCCTCGGGCAATTTAGCATTACCCACACCCAGGCGTGGGTTATTGCTATAATAAATTCCCTGGATCATCTTGTCACTTTCATCACATTCTTTGATCATCTCTGCAGTAGAGGGGCCAAACACTAAATCTCTAGCCAATGGAGAATTTAAAATCTCAATCTTTTACATCATCTGGGAAGTCATGAGAATACAGCTAAACAAACCTCCTTAAAACGGGGTTCCTATCAGCTGACCAAAGACGCAGGTTAGCGAATGTGACTTGGTCGAGCTGTAAATGCCAAAACAGCAAAATATCGAAGCGGCATTCCCTGGGAAAGAATTTGCTTGGCTGCTTTGGTAGTTTGCCATTTTAGGCACTGTAGTGCGGTCTTGGAGTTGGTATATTTAAGTAGGGGTGTGTGGGGGGCATAGTGGAGGGTGAAGCCCCCCATGTAATATCATGTATTAAAGTGTTTTCTTTCTTTTTTTTTTTGTTGGAACAACGATTTTTTCCCTTGGAAAAAAATCACTGTTCTGACAGTTCGGTTTTCTAAGCTTTCGCTTACATGGGGTCAATTAATCACCATTCGCTAACCTAAGCATTTGGTGATCTAATATAGACCCTTAAAATGCTACCAGTGGCGATAGCCTTGGAAGAAGTGTTAACTGAGTTATATACCCACTGCAAACAATTAATAGTGACCTGCGCAATAGAAGAAACTAAGTTAATTAAAGTAGATTTTTCTTCACAAGAAGATACTGTAGATAAAACATTGCTCATACTTCACAATTTATCAGAACAAACTTTAACATATGAGCTTGACAAGTTAAAATTTTGAAAATTAAAGCTGCAGAAGAATGTTTTTTTTTTCCAGTACCTATCAATAATTTTCCTATCCCTATTAGAAAAACTAGGAATGGAATTGACTAAGTGCTTAGCAGCAATGGAGTCAACTAAGGCTATAACTGCTTGGTTAGGTTTGAGAATAGTGTATAAAAATGTAATCGACTGAGGAACTTTATACACCCTATCTGCCTTTTTAGAAACAGATGGCAGACTATTAGGAAAATTGCTGACAGTAAGACACACATCCTTTAAAGTAAACAGGACAGGAGGAATGGATGTAGGTTCTGGAAAATCCTTCTGTAACAACTCATACTATTTTCTGAGAGGCTGAGAAACCTTAATGTTCTCCTGCTAAAAACACTGGGATAGTCTAGCAATAATCTCAGAGAAAAAGAATCCCCCGCAGGAAGAATCAGACCCTAAGCTCTCATCTATGTCTAAATCAGAAATCTGAGGACAAAATCCTGAATCTGTCCCTGCATCTTCCTGTTCAGATTCAGAGTCTTGATTCTCTTCAGGAAAAGAGGAATCCCTTTTTATTTTACTGGAAACCACAATTCAAGAAGTATAAATAGCCTGAATTATACCCTGAGTCAGTCTTGGTAAACTACTCCTATCCAAAGAAATTTGAGGGAGAGTAGATATATGATTGGTTTTCTTTTTCTTTTTGACAGGAAAATATGTGGCTAACTGTATTATTAAAGGTGGCCACTGCTTCTCAGGGGATTGGTACAGTATTCTGACACAACAAGAAACTTTCCCTGTTTCCTCTCCCAGAACTGACAAGATTGGTTATCTTTTGTCCACTGAAGGGACTCCAACAGCCACATAGGACATGGCTAGCTCTGGTCCATAGTGGCTGTAGGTGCTACAATAGAGAGATGTGGTGTAAGAGATACATGGTCTGAGGTACACAAATGGCCACAGCAGAGTCAATCACCTGTGGCTGAGGAAAATTCCTATCCTGCTATGGTGGCAAAGGCTGTTTCCTTATTTTTTTTTTGTGGCTGCAAGAAGGACTGACCTTGGGACCAGCAATCTGATCCATGGTCAATCCAAAAGTGGTGCATCTTTCCCAGGGAATGCACTCAGTAAATACCTGTATAACTATCAGCCCACAAAAATTACATTTTTGACATAAAAAAACAGTAAAAAGCACTTTAAAACAATATGGCTGATCCACAACAGGAAAAATAAACACCATTTCTCCACAAAAAATAGGTTTTTAGTTTGTTTACACTACTTCTAAACAGACAAAAAAGAAAAAAAAAAACAAATGCTCCTTTTAAAAGAACATTACAGTTTTGAGACAGTCCTTTGAAAGACAACACTCCTAGCATTAAAATAACTTTTCTGAAGAGGAAAGTAATAACATTACACTACATTTAAGAAAATGGGAGTTTTTTTTCCCAAAGGGAACTTACCTGCCAAGCAAAGGAAAGCAGGAGATGACCGTTAGTCTTTAAATGCCTCAGACAAGTGTACTCTTTGGCAGTTATACAGCTCTGAAGGGGTTTGTGTCCAATCTTGTTTTTAAATCAGCTCTGTTCAAGCTGCCTGACAGTTTGGGCACATAGAAGGTCCCTTGAAGTTTTGGAAGCTAGCTGGCTATTATATCCTTGACAGGATATAACCCATATAGTTAAGGCTACTGCAACAGTGATCAATAAGAAGAACATCACTTCTGGTAATCTGGTATTATTAATATCAGCAGTCCACTGGAATATGATAAGTCAGTGCTGACTAAGATTTGCATATAAAATCATTCATGTTTACTGCCTGACTGACTTTATTAATTGCATTGGTATGTCCAGTGGACAATGGTTACCAGACATGTAATTTGCTTTGGCTGGCTCACTAGCAGTATGAAAAAGGTTAAGGTCTGACATCAAAAAATCATTTTCTTAAAGGGTGGAGCCTAGATGGCCAACTGAGAGCAATGAATTTTGAGAGCTCCATAAACTAGTATAATAATATAGGAAAATGTTATTATTTTCAAGTTTAAAATATCAGAAATCTATAGATAAACTACTAAACTACATAAATATCAATTTTGGTGGAGATATACAAACATTTTCCTGTCAAGTAACTTGGAGATATATTGAGTCACTGAATATGAACAACTCAAGAAATTCTCATCCAGATGCTGCTTTGAAAAAAAAACTGCAATTGATGACATCTACCTTACAGGAACAATCTTTAAAGATGGATGGCTTTACAAATGACTTAGTAAACCTCAAATTAAATTCTTAAAAACAGACTGATACTCTTAAGGAACTATTACAGCAACACCATACAAAAATAACAAATATAGAGACTTCTCTAAATGACATTGAAAGGAGACTCAAAGAGGAAGAATTCCAAAAAGAATTTCTGCTTAAACAGAAAACATGGCTGCTTAACAAAATAGATGACTTGGAAAACAGGGAAAGGAGAAGCAACATAAGGATCTTTGGTCTGCCTGAAAACTCTGAAGGAGAAGATACTATTTCATTCTTAACAACCTGGGATTCCTGAATTTTTAGACTTGAAAGAGGGACTTTCATTTGGAATTGAAAGGGCAGATAGAGCACCGAGGAACCCTACTTCAAACTCAACAAATACTCCACCTAGATCCATAGTTATAAAATTTCTTTCATCTCTGAACAAGGAACTAATATTAAAATCTGCTTGGAGAAAATCACCCTTAAAATACAAACAAACCCTGATAAGGTATGACAATTATTATTCTTCAAGAATGCTAGAACAAAGAAAAAAAGTCTGGCCAATAATAAATCTGTTAAAACAAAACAACATTAAAGCACAGCTGACCTTTCCAGCCAAGATAAAAATACTTTTTGCCAATGAGATGAGAACCTTTATCGACTTAGAAGACGCTATTATATTCATCAAAAACAACAACATAGTGTCTATCCCAGAAGAAATGGGATGGATGGCCCCTACTCTTAAAAGAATAAAAGAAACAAATCATTGGACTGATGCTAGAAAGAAGAAACAAAAAACTGATTCCAAGATAGTTGACCCAAAAAAATAACTCTTACAACTACATCTCTCAAAGTATCAACTGATATGGTACATCACTTGTCATCTGTTTTTATTTAAAAAAAGGAGGGTTTCTTCAACAACTGAGAAACAGTAATGATTTATTGAGAATGTTCAAAGAGTCCTGTAATTCTTCACAAACAAAGGTAGGTCAAGATGGGTTACTATTTACATTATATATAACCCAAACAAAGCAACATATAATATAAACATAGAAGTTTTCATTTTTCAGTGTTTTTACTTATAATAATTTAAGTAATTAATTAACTAATTAAACAAGGTACCATTCATCAGAGTTCAGACTCAAATGTAACAAATTAACATCATATGTAATAGCAGTAACAGTAGAGTGTTTTGAAAATAAATGCTGTCATGGAGACTAATGCCTTCTTCAGTTAAAGTATGATTTAGAAATGTCATGTATATCCTGGTTGAATAATAGTAGCAAGCTCTTAGTACAAATATCATTATTCTGTCTAAATATAGTTAATATCAATTATGGCAGGTATCACAGCTACGAGTGCTGTTTGATCAATCCTGATACGATGTGCGTGGATGCAGCTGTGTCTGGCAGCTAGTACAAATATCTTTATTATTCTGTCTAAATATAGTTAATATCAATTATGGCAGGTATCATAGCTTTGAGTGCTGTTTGATCAATCTTTATATGGTGTGAGTGGATGCAGCTATGTCTGGCAGCTAGTAAAAATGTCATTATTATTCTGTCTAAACATAGTTAATATCAATTATGGCAGGTATCATAGCTTCAAGTGTTGTTTGATTAATCCTGATATGGTATGCGTGGATGCAGCTGTGTCTGACAGCTAGTACAGATGTCATTATTACTCTATCTAAACATAGTTAATGTCAATTATGGCAGGTATCATAGCTTTGAGTGCTGTTTGATTAAGCCTGACATGGTGTGTGTGGAAGCAGCTGTGTCTGGCAGCTGTTGTATGTTGCCATTTTCATCTCCAGGAAGCTGTGCTTTGCGGCTTGTGATTGTGGTTTACTGATGCTTATGTATTAGGAAGCGACATTTGATGTTTTAGCCTGGAACAAGGGGAAGGGGGTGGATAAAACTCTGATTTGTGATATTTTGGCAGAGAATAGTTTGTTTATACATCTGCTGATTGAGAGGTGGGAAGGCTGGAAGAATGCATTATCTCTTGCTGTGGCAGCTTGTTGGGAGGTTTTTTTTTTATCTGTTTGCTCTCTGTTCTTTTCCTGGCTGCTGCCTTACTGAAAGGGAGGGAATTTAGGCTTGAAGTTGCAGTGAAGTGAAGCTTTGCTTCAGGTGCATTGCGAGCCTCTGGTATGCAGTACACAGACACACTAACAGAAACAGATGCTCCCAGGTTGCTATGGTAATGGACACGGTGTCAATAATGCTTAACGGCTCTGAGGAGCCTCCGAGATGATTCTCGGCAATGTTTTTGGTTTAAAAAAAAAAAAATATATATATATATATATATATATATATATATATATATATATATAATAAAAGGGATGTTTTAAACCACATGTACACATATTGATGGTCTCCCAACACTTTGTTTAGCTCATTAAATTGATTCTTGATTAAAAAAAAAAAGCGCAATTTTATATTTAAAATGTATTTTGGTCCAGACACATTAAGGACTTACATAAGAGTGGAAGTCTGAGTTAATGTGAAAGGCTAAGAGCACTTGGTCTTGTGCAGATCCCTTTGCAGTGGTCTGGGAGGTGAGCTTGCTCGGACTTGTTGGGCATATGGTGATAGCTGATTCTAGGGGTGTTTAGGGTTAACAGGAAGTGCTAGAGAGTCATCATATTTCCTTCATGGAAATATCTGTGGGAATGGAAGGTGTGTTGAGTGGTTCACTGGCAGAGTGGCCACTGCATGGAACAGGCTGGTAAAATGGAACAGGACAAATATTGGTTTGGATATTTTAAGAACAGCCTGGCAACACACCACATGAACTAGTGAATGGCATTCTAGCAAAACTGGATGGGTATTGTTGCCCATGCTTGAAGTACTGATATGTGTGTATGTAAGGATGGCACTATAACAAATAAGAAACTAGAAGCATCTCATAATGTAAAGTGTATGGACTGTGTAAACATGCTTGGAAGGAGCTAATAATAAGAATAAACATTACAGCTTGTGGCCTCTCAAATAACTAAGCAACAGCCAAAAAAAAAAAAAAAAACACAAAATAGTTATGTAATATATGATTTTAGTAAATCTAGACATAAAATATATAATCATCATATAAGATGAAGCAGTCTGCTGAATTTAAATATTAAAGACAGGATTTAATAGCATGGGCTTGTGTATAATAACACTACTGTCTTAACTTGTCATAAATTACATACCCTACATTGATCATCAAGGGGAAGCATGATGATTTTCTTATATAAGTAAATATGCATAACAAGTCATGAAATTCCTTTAACTTGAATTGTAGTTTTTGTAACCCATCTTGACCATATATAATACTTAAGCAGTTACCAAAGTAACTAATTTTTATACGTGACATCAAACTGACAAAGTTGTTCAAAAAGAGCACTAGTAGCCTGAACTTGAAATGTCACAGAATATAACAATCATATTCTGAACAAATAGTATTAAATTGACAATACACACTCAGTTTAATAACATGGGCTTGTGTATAATAACACTACTATTTAACTTGTCATAAATGACATACACTATACTGAACATCAAGGGGAAGCATGATGATTTTCTCATACAAGCAAATGTGCATAACAAGTCATATAATTGCCTTAACTTGAGTTGTGATTTTGTAACACATCTTGACCATACATAATACTTAAGCTGTTACCAAGGTAACTAATGTTTTGTACATGACATCAAACATCAAACTGACAAAGTTGTTCAAGGGAAACAATAGAAGAATTCCACAGAATGTAACAATCACATTCTGAACAAATAGTATTAAACTGACAATAATCATTCAGTTTAACATTTGCTGATTATACAAAATAGAATGTCGCCATTTAAATCTAAAACTTTCAGTATATGCCATAAAATGCAAACCAAGGGAAATAATCAAACTAAGGAACAAAAAAAAAAAAAAACAATGGGCAAAGTACACAACAATCAATATCAAAAGTAATGATACTGTAGTTTAATAAAGTAAGGTTAGCGCTTTCGTGCAGGTCAGTGCCTGCACTTCTTTAGACAAAAAAAAAACACATTGACAGTTAAGTACCTTCTCCCAACAAATACCCACACATACCAGGAATCACATGAGCAATTAATACAATTAAATACATT
Source organism: Protopterus annectens (assembly GCF_019279795.1). Lineage (NCBI taxonomy): Eukaryota > Metazoa > Chordata > Ceratodontiformes > Protopteridae > Protopterus > Protopterus annectens. The sequence goes on along the minus strand of NC_056729.1, from coordinate 396,157,577 downwards.
AAAATACATTACCCCATGAGTAAACACAAAAAGTTTGTTTTGAAAATCCACTTAAAAACTGGTATATGAGTGGTGAAGTATTAGCAGGAATACGTAGGGATGAAGATGTTTACAGTAATGGGACTGCATATCCATGCCTCTCTGAATCTCAGCAGTGGGGGTGGTTCCTTTTCTTCCAATCAGGACATAGTATCTACTGCTGATGCAGTAATGTCTGAACATAACGACGTTCCACATTACAACACGGCTATTGAGCAGGTCAGCAACTCATGAACAACGGAAGGTCCTTGTCATAGTGAGAGACTTCAAAATAACAGGAATAATGCCAATAATACCAATTTGCTCCAAAATGGGACTTATGTTCATCCTGAAAGGCCCAAAAATGACCAGGGACTCTGGCTAACAAAGTTCACAGATGACTGCAAACTCAGAGTCATTATTGAATCCCCAAATGATGTCGATACTCTACAAAAGGACCTTACAGAAACAGATGCTTGGTGCCAGAGCCATGGGCTCAAGCTCAATGCCAAGAAATGTATAGTTATCCCCTTTGGGAAAAAACATCCACCCGTGAATTACCACATAGATGGCAGTACACTAAACACCGAAAGTGTGATAAGACACTTAGGGACACAGGTGGACAGTGGTTTCACCTTCAATAACCACATCGCCACAACAGTCAGGAAATCCTTCTATGTGGCACACTTCATCACTAAGGGCTTTTCATCCAGAATAAAGGAGGTCATTGTCCCACTGTACTCATCCCTTATTAGACCCATTATAGAATACAACGCCCCATTTGGTATGTACCTCTCAAGACATCTGCAACAACTGGAAAGGCCACATAAATACCTCACTAAAAGAATCACAGGCCTAAAGCAATGGCCCTATGCTGACCGCCTTAAAAAACTCCAGCTATACTCTGTCGCATATTGTCTACTATGACGCGATCTCTGTTTAACATACAAGGCCATGTCAAACCCAGAGCTATTGGACATGCTACATTTAAAGAAATCCCAATCCCTTAGAGCCACACGCTCCAGGGATCTAAACCTTGTCATCACAATAAACAAAACATGCTGGAGGGATAGGTTCCTGACCTAGAGACTCCACAGACTTTGGAATAGATTGCCCATACATGTCAAGCAGAGCACCTCTTTGGCCCTCTTCAAAAGGAACCTTGTTGATTGGATGGGAGAAAGGAAATTCACCCCAGGGATCACATCAGTTGCCCTGCCAGGCAGGGGTCCAGGGAAGTAAATAGTGTGGGAAGAAATAGACAGGGAATTGTTATGGCTAGGCTTGTATAGGCCCTAGGGCATATAGTCTAGTACCAACCTATGAACTTATGAACCTATGAAGGATTTTCACAGGGACTCCAATTATACTCAGAGGAACTTGGCTTGGTAAAAGAACAGAAAGAGGAACCAGAGAAATCAACAGGCACGTTGATGCCAGTAACCTCACTCAACCCTGCCGGTGAGTGTATAGATGTTTGTTTGGACATAAATTCCTTTTCCGACATTAATAATTTGTTGCCTGATAGTTCATCTACCTCTACTGATCAGCACTTTGATAATTATTCAAATATTAATCTTGTTCCTGATGATACTGAACAAGATGTTAATTTAAACATTGTTTTTAACAGTACCAATGATTTTACAGTATTTAACTATTCTGCTTTTCCTGTTAGTATTGAATTGGCTGATGTGTTGGCAAGGGGCTTAACTTTTGTGCCCTCTAGGGACATTGATTTGTCTAAAACCATTACAGACCTAAAGCTGTTTACAAGGAAACTCAACTTGAAACTAATTTTTGGCTTACAGCATGATAATACTCCATCAGCCAGTAATGAGTTTCATGTGTATAGCACTTTTAATCCAGTTTTACATCCCACTTTAATGGCATTTGAGCATATTTGCGAGTTTGACTTGAGGAACTTGGGACTATTCAGGAATGGCTCAGATGGTAGCAACCTGAGCACTGATGAGAGAATTTTACTGTCTGAATTGATAAACAGTAATTTAAGGATATCTCAACCAGATAAGGGCGGTGGCATTGTCATTTTTGATAATAATAAGTATAGAGAAAAAATGGCTTTACTTTTGGATGCTGCTCATTACAAACTTGTCTCTCTGAATGAACTGCATGGAGCATATAGAAAAATCAGGGGATTCCTAAATTACTTATTTATTGAAGCACATATTTCCCTTGACATCTTTAACTTATTTACTGCACCAGCACCCCAAATTCCTGTCATTTTCGGAATCCCCAAGATACATAAAGACTTATATGACCCCCCCCCTTACGTCCAATAGTCAATGGGTGTAACTCCATTACCTATCTGATGACCAAGTTTGTCGAGAGCATTCTTCAACGTTTTTTGGTGAATGAACCTCAAGTATGCAAAGACTCTTGGTGCTTTTTAGCTAATGTGAATGACATAGTATTTATGGAGTATAGTAATTTCACAACTGGGGATGTTAAAGATTTATACATGGTGATCCCAAATAACCTGGGCATAGACTGTGTCAGTCAGTTACTAGTCAGTAAAGGCATTGATAACAATGAATTATACTTAGTCCAGGAATTCCTAGACCTAATTCTTACGAACAATTTTTTTTTTCTGTTCGAGGATTCTTATTACATACAAACAAAGGGGGTAGCTATGGGATCACCGTGTGGTGCTAGCTTCTCTAAGCTTGTGATGTTTTTTTGGGAGAAGGAATGCTTGTTGAATAATAATCATTTTTCTGATTTACTTTTATACCTGGTAACAAGATGGTTGTTAGAAAACTGTTGGATTATATGAATAATAATATGGAATTCCTTAGATATACCAGTGATTTTCAAGAGGAGATTATTTCTTATTTAGATATACGTTTGACCAAGGACCATACTAGACAATATTACATAGCTGCTATTTTCAGGAAAGAAACCTACTCCAATTATTTCTTACATTTTTCCAGCTCCCATCCAGGACACCAAAAAAAATCAGTTGTCAAAGGACAACTTGTCCGAGCAGCTAGAATGGTTTCTGATTTTGAGGAATTTTTAGCCAAATGCCATCTCTTGAGAGATATGTTCCTCAAGCGTGGTTACCCACAGGTTTTGCTGAATGATATATTTGATGAAGTAACTTTTAAAAGATCTACTGGTTTTTACAAAGCAATTTTAAATGATTCTCGTATGGAACAGGTGACAATGACTAATAATATTAGTGATCAAGCTACCAATTCACATATGGATACCAACACAGACTTTTCTTCATCCTTTATTATCCCTTTTAGTAATGAAGCCCACCTTTTGAAACATATTTTATTTAAGAATTGGGATTTAATCAAGGTGGATACGAATGTAAGGGATAGACTAACTGCAAAACCAGAAGTCATTTTTAAAAGGGGACAAAATTTGAAATCTTTGTTAGAAAGTAAAAAGGCAACTACTTCAAGGGTACAGGGCATGTTTCGGCGTGAGGCTTGCCCTTACTTGTTTCGGTGTGAGGCTTGCCCTTACTTCAGGCTTATTAATACTGGTTGTTCCTTCACAGTTAGGAATCACAATGTTTCATCTACTGGAAGGTTCAATTGTAATTCCAGAAGTATAGTTTATTTAGCCAAGTGTAAACTATGTTCCATCTTCTATATCGGTAAGACAGACAGACTCCGGTTCAGGCTGTATGAACATATTTATGCCATCAAAAATAAAAAAAAGTGGAGAATGCACTTGCAAAACACATAGCTAACCATCCAGATCACTCATTTGATTTCAGGGTTATAGAGCAGGTTAATGGATCCATTAGGGGTGACCCTATTCCACTATGGTTGGAAAGGTGTGAGCTTTTATGGCAACTTCGATGTGATGCCTTTAGATATCTGGGCATCAATGATGTGTGCTCCATTACCTGCATTTTCAGACTAAGGAGTTTAATTAGATGAGTCCTTCTGTTACTTGGGTGTATATTTATATATAAATGTTTTATGTGTTTCCATTGGCCTATCATAGGGCTTACAGACTTTTTAAAAACACTCATATAAATGTGTGTAACACTATATTTATTTATTATATTTATAGAGCATGTTTTTAACCATTACATCTTTTAGGACATACATATATTTATAATAGATTTTAGGCTTGGTTTTAGTGAAATTCCTGCTAATACTTCACCACTCATACCACTTTTTAAGTGGATTTTCAAGCAGAACTTTTTGTGTTTACTCATGGGTTAATGTATTTTAATGGATTATATGTATTTATTGCTCATGTGATTCCTGGTAGGTGTGGTTATTTGTTGGGAGAAGGTACTTAACTGACTTTGTCAATGTGTTTTTTTTGTCTGAAGAAGTGCAGGCACTGACCTGCACGAAAGCGCTAACCTTACTTTATTCAACTACAGTATCATTACTTTTGATATTGTTTGGAGACTACTTTGTCCATTGCTTTTTTTTTGATATGCCATAAAATGGCAATTTATAAATATGGAAAGGGAATTTCTAATCATTAATCACAATAAGCAATTATTTTTTGTTTTTAACCTATAACTTCACTCATACTACTAACATTATCTAATATAAAAGCGACATTAGAAGAATTAGATATATTAATTGACAAATTTCACATGGCTTCAGGACTCCATTTCAATAAATCAGAATCAAATTTTTCATTTTTAAATAAAAAAAGAACTGCAAACTAAGGGGGATCACATCATAGGGAAACAAGAATCTACCTTAAAATATCTAGGAATTGAGTTATGCAAGGATAATAATGAATTAGTCTAAAAAACTACAATAATATCATCAATACAATTAACATCTCTGTGGAAAATGGAACAAAATAATATTAACATTTGAAGATAGACTACAGTTAATAAAAATGGTTTTACTGCCCAAGATCCTATATATAGCCTTGGCAATACAACTGTTACCAGAAAGGAATATACTTAAAGAAATAAATTCATGTCTAATAACATTTTTATGGTTTTCCAAAAGAAACAGAATAGCTTTAATACATCATATCAGACCATGGGAACAGGAGGATTAAGCTTTCCTGATATAGAAACATATATAAAAGCATCAGTATATAAAACAATCTCAGATTGGATAAGTCTAAATTACTCTGCAAACTGAAAATAATTACTAACTGTAATATCAATAAATTAATTTGAGTTACAAAAAAAAAAATTCAAATAGCAGATAAAAACAATTTGCCTTGGCACATATTATGTATTAGCATGCAATATGATATAACTAAACCCACTAAAACTCATATGATTAATTATTACATTGACTAATTTAGGAAAATTATTAATGCAAATATAGATTTAAAAATCTGGTTTAATCTTTTAACACCATTTATAGTCACAAAGAACTTTCCACATAAAATTTATAGAGAAATTTTTAATTCTTGGGAACAGAAAGGATTTGTTTGTTTGGCTCCAATGTATCAAAGAACTAAAAGTTTTAGATATGCATGTAATAAAAACAACATACAAAATTCCACAACAGGACTGGCTAACTTTACAGAGTATTATGTGATGTTCACAAGATTTAAGAAGAATAATTAACAAGTCTTCATTTAAAGAAATACCTAAATTTATGAAATACATATATGAAATCATATATAATGACTTTGACATTGGAAACAGTATTTCAAAATTTTACAAAATATTGATAAACTATAAAACAATACCCATAACCTCATATTGGAAATTTATAACAAAAGGACACTCAATACAGTTAACTGAATATATTAAAACAGATATCTTATTATCGATAAAATATACATCCTTTACACAATACTAGAAAGTTTTTAATTGGTAATGCTTGCACAGAGCATTCTTAACCCCAGCTAGAATCAGTAAAATTAGTTCTTCCATAAAAGGAATATGTTGGGGATGTGAGCAAGTATACAATGCAGATTGGAACCACATTTTCTTTGATTGTGTCAAAATTAAGCCATTTTGGAATGGTATTAATAACTTTCTACAAGCTTTATTTAATGAATCATTTTATTTAACTAAAGTTCTTGTATTATTAAATGTGAATGAAGGTCCTCATTTGAATAGGTCAAACATATATCTAGTATGGAGTATACTTGCAATTTCAAGGAAGTGTATAACAAGAAGATGGAATACAAACACAATACTAACTTTTGGAAGACTTCTAGAGCCTACTGAAGAACACAGCAGTATTGGAAATTAAAATTAAAGAACTAAGAATTTATCCAAAGCCATTTATCAACAACCCTTGGGGAAAAGTCTTATCGTTGATTGACACTATACAATAATTGATCAGACACTCTGATAATGGATTGGACATACTTATAAAGTAAATGTATACATTAAGATCTGTTATAGTGGCAGGCTAATGTAAATCGTGTACATAGTTATTTAAGATGTTATGTATAAATACGATGGAATTCATTCAAATGTATTTGAAAAATAAAAAAAAAATTGAGAAAAAAAGAAATAATTTTCTTGATATGATAAGCTAAGTCGGTATAGTAAGATGTCCATGATAAAGAAGTTACCACTGCACTTAATCTATGATTTTTTTTTGTAATGAAAATTTACAAAACATTCACATTAGTAGAAGAGGAGAGACAGATCTTTATCAAACAGATTTTAGCTGCAGTGCACTTGTAACAGATATTTTAGATATACACAAGTTTGTAATGCTTCCAATTGTTACAAATTAGGTATTTGCCACTGACAAGAAAGTGTCAAATTTCTGCAAAAGAAATACTTGGCCACCCAAGTTCTTGCTTGGCATGCTTGGCTTATTGAGTTGGCTTGTTGAATTTATATGATATCTCTGAAGTAGACGAATGGGAAATTAGTTTTTTGTTCTAAACCATACGTTTGTTATTGCACTGATGTCTTGATCATACTCAAAGAGCCATGCATTAATCCTCTTGGACCTATCTGGTAATACTGCCCAGAATATGCAACATACATTTAGAATGTGCCAAATGGAAAAGGGAACCTGAGGAATATAACCTGAGCTACTGGCATACCACTAGAGTCAGTATTACATTCTATAGTCCCTGCTAATGGCAGTAAGTATTTCAAAGTAGGGTATTTCTATGAATTCAATGAAAGGGTAATCTACTGTGTATAATGTCAGAGAATGCACTGACCCATATGTCACTGGTGAAGGTTAGATGGTCATCAGGGAGAGGGAAAAAAATATAAGGAAGAAAAACTGGTCCATCAGAACTGATTTAAAATTCACTCACATGGATGGCTATAACAATTTTTAAGTAGGAACATCCCCTTACAACCTCCCTTATAGAAAGCAATCCTCCCACATTCCCTGACCTTGTGTATAGTAGCATTACAGTTCAACAGCAGTGAAGAAAGGAGAAACCTTCCAGAAACAGTGTACTGCAATATCACTGAAACAAGAATCCCACAGTGCCTACCTTGTTCCATGATCAAGTGATCAAATGTGAAAATGACCAGGTGTGTTCAGGCTGTTGGAACCATATCAACTGTTTATTGGTTACATGTAGGAAAACTGATAAAAACACGTATCTGAGAAAGGATGGATTTTTTTTATCACTGAGATGTATAGAGATAAAGCTCTGCTGTGATCCAGACAAGTTTAATTCAAGTAGAAGCTGGTGTTCTGGAAGAGTCAAGTAGGGAGATGGGATTTGGAGACCAACACTGGCTCCATATACTGGAGTGAAGTAGAGGTAGATTGTGGTTGGTCATCTGCTATCTTACAAGTAGATACAACAATGAAATTCAATCTTTACTTGGAATGTGAGCTTGGTAGTGCTAAGATGGTCCTTCACTAACAAATTTATAGGACTAAAATAGAACAAATAAGTATGGGGCAGAAATGTAAATACAACTAAAAAACAAATGCGCTTTAAAAACCATCTAGGAACAAGCAAACTCTGGGAGGAATAACAGGTTTAGTGGTTTTATTTCAAGACTACACTTTTGCCTCAGTACAACTAGTAAGACATCGTCCAGAAAAATGCCCTGCATTCTAGAACACGCTACAATGCTGCTCTTGTGCCAAAGACCTAAGATCCAGCAAAAACTCCCAACTACTCACAATGAAATCCAATAATAACACAGGTGACTCTCTATATTCTAACTACTTCTCAAAACTCTGAACTCTATTCCCTTAAAAATCAGATTAATACAGAAAATACCTAATTTCAAATCTCAACTCAAGCAATACCTAAAGAATACGTATCTGCGTTCTTGCACTACACCTAGATAGACTAACCAGAACAACTTAATATATTTTCAGTCAGACCCTATTACCTCACTTTCCATCCTCACCAATCTCTTTTTCCCTTTCTATGTCTGTCATGTCACCTTTCCCTTCCAACTACATATAAAAAGTGCTGCAATCTCCATGCATCTTCCCATCTGTCATCGCAGTCTTTTCCTAGCCACTTATGCCTTATTTTAGCAAGTGAAAAATTTATGTATTTTTGCACCCCTGTGCTGTGTATTCAAATATATTACTCCTTCATATGCTGTATGCACAAATTACATTTCTGTTACTTATGCTGTATGCACAATCGTACTTCTGTTTACTATGCAGTATGTAAAAACTGTATTTGTATGTTTGTATTATGTACAAAAATAAAAAAAATACTGAAAATAATTTGTTGAGCTTTTCTGCCCATCCCTCTCTAAAAGTGGGTCATTGACCAGTCAGACATTTCTGGCCAGCAAAATACAAATAAATAAATGAAATAGAACTAAATACATATCTAGCATAAAAAACTTAAATAGTAAAACAACACAAATACATGGCATGATTTACCAATTACACTCTGTAAGGTTTTGTTTTTATCAACTGATAGGATAACTCTTAAAACAGTATGTGACAACAGATACAGAAGGAATCACCACGAATAAACACCTCTGTTTGTAGCATAAAACGTCTTTTAATACAAAACCAACCAGCCAAACAATCAAATAATCAATTAAACAATCAGTTAATTAATCAATCAAGTAGTAGCTTAAAGTGCTCCTAGTGCTCAAACATATACAGTACTCATGCTGTTTATAAAGTATAAAATAAAATAGAATAGATATATAATTTAAAAATACAAAATGTAAAATATTCACTGTACAAGTAATAAAATCATCTGAAATATTCCCTTTGTTCAATATCTTGTTAAACAGCCAAATGGTGATATTTCATTCTCAATATATATGTTCAAAATAATTATAGATAAACATAAATGAAAAAATGTTATAAAATAAAATAAAAATGGGTATATGTAAGAAAACATTAAACAATCTAATAAAATTACATTATAGATATACTATATATGAAAATCCATAATTCCTATAGGAAGAACTTGTGTAGACGCTAATGAGTAGTTCAGGAAGTTGCTTAAAACCATTCAAATATAGAATGAAACATTATAATGCAGAAATGAGCGATGCTGTTAAAATTCAGTAACCCAAACTAGCAAGAATCTTATATGTGAGAAACAGTCACCAAGCTATATATATAAAAACATATAATAGGAAACTAACAAGATAACTACATATGGAGACAATATATATCTCTATTCGTCTCTCACAAAATGAAAGACACCTTTCAATAGAGAGACGTAAGAAATAACTGATAAGGTCCTTTATCAGAGAAAAGAACTCAGTGCAACATAATATGAAATTATGCATTTTGTATAGTAAAAAAGAGATTATACAACTATAAAGAAGTTATTTCTGTATAGAGAAAATATATCAATGAAAAAAGTAACCTAACAAATCACATATAGTGATATACATAAAAATGCAAAAAATATATATTACAAATAGCTTTATGAATGATTCAACAAATCTAACTATTTAAAACATGTATAATGGAAAAAAAATTCTTAAAACAGTATGTTTATTGATTAACTTTTTAAAAAGTGGTGTTAAATACAAATATAAATGAAAAAAAATGAAATAAAACACCTCAACATTAATGAATTTCATTGCAGAGGGTGTAACTTTAAATATCCTTCAATACTGATATTCACACCAAGAACAGAGCTATGGCTAGCAAAAAAAAAAAAAAAAACGTTGCAGTCCACTTATTTTACCTTGAGAATTGATTCAAAATTTCTTCCATCATTGAAAGTAACATCATCTAAAATAGTTTTTAGATGTAGAACATTGCAGATTCTTGTTCTAGGTTTGTGAATTTTTACTTGTAATATTATCAAGACTAATGCATACACAGTTGTAAACTGTGCTGTAGATTATAATAATTTGGTTTTAAATATACCTATTGCGATGGCCTCTCTACCCTGGGCCAGTAATCAAGGAGCCTCAATCCTTACCACCGACACTTGTGAAAGACGGTCACTAAAAACAGGAATGGAATTGCATAGTATTTTCAGATGCAGCTCTCTGCATCAAGCACAGTTTTTCCCAAGAGCACACAGGGAACACACTCCAAACCTGGGACTGTCTCTGTCTCTCCATATCCCAAATAAGACTCAATTTGGAGCACTGTGCCCCAGTCCCAAGTAGCTGGCATACCCACACCTGGGTATTTGATTTTCACACACCCACACAAACACATATTCCTGAGAATGGCTGGTACAGATTTACTCGCTGTACACCTTCTACCCAGACTATAACATAACCTCACTGCCAACAGTCAACCACTATCAGGATCTTACAAGGGTATCCAATTATACTGAGTAAAATCAATACTAATGTAAATAGTAGAGTATAACTAAAGCAGCAAGGCTTTTTGGAGTGGCCACGGCATCACTAATATAAGCACAAGTACTCTCAAGATGTTAAAAGTATTCTCTAAAAGACCAGCCACAATAAAAGGTATAAAAACATTTAATAATAAATAATAAAATAAAAAACATGAGAATACTAATTATCAAAGTACAATAAATACCAGAGTTCGAATCACAGGAGAAATAAAAATAACACAGTTGGGCAGATTCAAACAGATGCAGAAAAATACTACTTTAATCTCACTGTATTTCCTGACTGTCTAAAGAATAACTGTTCCCTAGCTAACTTAATACAGCAAGGCAAGATTCAATGTTGAGATGCTTACTTCCACAAGGCAAGGTGATGAGCTTCTAACTAACAGAAATGAACAACAACTGAACTGAACTGAACTGACTGTGACAAATCATAGACTTTTATATCGGGTTCCAAAGAAAGCAAAACAAAACAAGCTGCTGTGTGAGTTCCATTCTCTCAGTGCTGGCTATAGAATGACATCAAATTTGATTGTCTGACTCTGGCACAATACACACTCAGAGCTTTGCTAAGATCTGTTACAGTATCTGAAAGCTCTAGAACAATTTCAAAAGACTTCCACTCTTCCCTTCCAGAATACTTTGTTTAAACATAAACATTTAATCAGTTATAATAGCACTGTTGATACATTTTTAACAGGAGCATCTGTACAAGTCAGTGTAACAGTCAAATGATACAACATTATTTACAAAACTCCAGCTAACTATGGTGGCATATATTACACATGCACTGCCCTATTCTCCCTGGCACAGATGACAATACCACACATCATCGTATCCCTTCCCCCTTTGAAGACCCAAGCTAGTTTTTCAAGTGACCCTAGAGAAACATTGCTTGAGAGAAATGGGACTGTCTAGGAACACATTGACCTATACCCTATCCTGAGAGTTCATCTGCATTGGCATTGCTGACCTCACTACGGTGCTGTACTGTCATGTCATATGCCTGCAACCCTAGGCTCCACCTTAATAAGTTGGCATTTTGCTGGCTGATTCTATGTAGCCATGTTAAGGGTTGTGGTCTGTAACCACAGTGAATTTCCTTCCATGCAGATAAAGCTGAAGTTTCTGCAGTGGCCATACTATGGCTAGACATTCTATTTCTACAGCTGCATAATATTTCTCCTGGGTTGGAGCCTATGGATCACATATACAACTGGGTGCTCTTCTCCCTGAGGAAACTTGGCTGAGTACTGTCTCTATATCATGGTTTGAAGCATCTACCTGCATGACAAATTATTTGCTGTATAGTACCCCACTGTCCCCAAGAACACTCTCACCTGCTTTTTGGTAACAGGGGCATGCCATGCCTGAATAGTTTCTACTTTGGCACGTTCTGGCCTAATTTTAACACTCCCCACTCTATGTCCCAGGTAAGAGACCTCTGCCCTACCCACGTGACATTTACTGAGCTTAACGGTCAATTCTACCCTTTGCAGTCTGCCCAGGACTTTCCTGACATACTGAGGCTTCATCATGTTAACATAGTACAATTTGTGCCCCTGCCTCCAGCCTAGCAGGTTTAGCATGTAATTAACATCAATGACCTTTCTTACCACTTCAAAGAATCCTTCCCAAGCTGCTTACAGCTTGTTGTGTCTGACAGGAATGAGCACCATAACCTGCTGTCCAACACCATACTCTTGGGCTCGAAAATTCCTGTCATACCAGACATTTTTCTGCTGTTAGGCACCTGGCAGGTTCTCCTGGGCCAAGCCCATGAGCTCCCTAAGCCTTGTCCTGAGGTTTAGAACATATGCCACAACAGACTCCTTGTGGGAGTCACACTCACCCTCCCACTCATCACAAATCAATTCTAAAGGCCCCCTCAACCTATGCCCATACAGCAACTCAAAGGGTGAAAAACCTGAGGATTCCTGGGTATCTCTCTGTATGCAAACAGTTGATGGGGCAAATATGTGTCCCACTTTCTCCTTAACTGGTCTGCAAATGCCAGTAGCATGGCCTTTAGTGTAGAGTTTAACCTCTCCACAATACCATTAGTCTGGGAGTGGTAGGGGGTGTGGTATTTAGGTGCTTAACCCCACAACACTTCCACAGACAAGCCAGCAGGTCTGACATGAAATTGGCACCATTGCCAGTCATTATTTTCTCTTGGGAAGCCTACCCTGCTATAAATTTCTAACAAAGCATTTGCCACATTCTCAACTTCGATGGAGGACAGACCCACCACCTCAGGGTATCTAAGTAGCATAATCTACTACCACAAGAAAATACTTCTTCCCTGTAGAACTTGGGGTACTTAGAGGCCCCAAAATATCCATAGCTAGCCTCTGAAATGGTTCCTCAATCACTGATAAAGTCACCAACAGAGCTTTGACCTCATCCCCTACCTTGCCTATATTTTGGCAGTAATCACAGGGCCTGTAGTATCCTGTTACATCCCTTGCAATCCCAGGCCAATAAATGTTTTGCATAATACATCTCTTGGTACAGTTTATGCCCATATGGCCTGCAAAAGGAAGGTCATGGGCTATGACTAGAAGGGCCAGACAGTAGGCTCTGTATGCAGTAACCCTTTGTTCCAGTATACAGACTCCACTTTTCCTTGAGCATCAGGTGTCTCCTTAGCTACCTCCCTCAAGCTTCGTAAGGTAGGGTCTGAAAGCTGAGCCTGCCTCAACTCTATCTTTGTAACCTCTCCCAGCTCCCCTTCCACAGGAAGTCTAGTAAATCTGGATAGTGGTTCCTCACTGTCAGCCTAGGTACTACTACTCACCACCGTCCTTGCAGTCACCCTGTCCATGGGAACATCAGTGCCTACCAGCAGCTGTGGCTCACTTTCAGACTCACAGCTACAGGGTAGCTCCCTCCCTGAAATAGCTACATCACCAACCCCAGCTTAAGGTGTGGGGTCTATCTGGCTACTAGACCTGCAGTACATGCCTGTCTCCAAGTCCAACTGCATGTAACTGCATGCACAGGGGTTACTGCATTATCAAAGTCATTCCCTTTCAAGACATCTGCAGGAATATCCTCAAACACAGCTACCTGCTTGCTTCCTTTTCCACCCTTCCAGTTAAGGTTTGAATGGGATCGTTCCTAAAGCTTTGATTGGAGTGGACTGCCCAAGCATGGTATGGTACTTTTTTAACCACTGCAGGCTTCACAATGGTTATGCTAGAGGCCATGTCTCTCTCTTAGCAGTGGTCTGTCTTCCATCCACAAAGATAGGATACAAACTCCGGTGAAAGTTTGGTACACCTGCTGTCTCCAGACAATTTACTACTGGCATGCTGTTATTCCCACTTGCTGGCTCCCTCATCTTTTATTCCCCACCTTGCTTCAGTGGACATTTGTATGCTGCATGGCTGAAAATAAGTGCTTAACTCACAATATAATTACATATACTTTCATCTGCCTTGTGTCTATGCTCATGAAACTTTTTTCTGTGGACTTCATGTGTTAACCTAAAAGTTTAAACAATTAGTATCAGTTAATTTAGAAACAGCAGTTACAGCTGGTCAGCATTATACTATTTACATACTCTTTCAAATATATGAATAAAACTATCAAAGTCTTCCATCTTTACTACTTCCTTCCCATTACCTCCATGACCCTGATGAAGAGTCAACCTTCAGCCTCCCATTAACACAGTCTCTCATTTTCTTCAGTCTCCAGATGTTTGGCCTCCAGTTCAAGTCTTTTTAACTCCAGACAGATTTTCTCCATCACTAGAGTGGTTGTCCTCCTTGCCACTGGTCCACTGTGCAGCTGCAGTTAAGGCTGAAATTATTTCCTCTTTAATCTGGTTAGCATGCATCAGTCCTTTGGCTTTGCACACTTTGGGCAACTGGTTCTTTGTGAATGTACCATAATCCTCTGCTGACATCTTTGTCTGCTTTTCCTGACTAAACTAAAGTAACAAAAATGAATAAAATTGTTGTGAAAATGAAACTCTGAATGTTTACCTTGTGGCTGCTGAGAGTACACACACCTTCAGTGACAACTGCCCACAGACTACTGAAGCTCAATTAATATCCTGGGTCAGAAATCATGAAGTCTCAATCCTCACAACTGACACCAGTGAGACACACACACACACACACACACACACACACACACACACCACTATCAGGCTTTGTAAAATCAATACTAATATAAATAGTAGAGTGTACCCTAAGCATGGCCAGAGCATCACTGAAATAAGCACAAGTACTCTCAACATGTTCAAAGTATTCTCTAAAAGACCACTCACAATGAAAGGTATAAAAATATTTAATGTTCTTCTTCTTGAATGATTGGCAGTAGATTTTTCATGAGAATGCTAAATATCTAAGTACAATAAACACCAGAGTTTGAATCACAGGAGAAATAAAAATAACAAAGCTGGACAGATTCAAACAGATGCAGAAAAATACTACTTAATTAATCTCACTCTTTCCTGAGAGGCTAAAGAATAACTGTTCCACACTGATAAATTCAATATTAAAACCAGTCTTATTGCCTTGGCCACAACAGCCTTCAATGAGTACAACAATTTAATGAAAATACACTCCCTTTTATACATAAAACAATCAATCATACTCATTACTCCATCTAATTAGTTCATAGTCCTGAAATAAAAGTGAACAGCACTAAATAATTATTTAATTTAAATACATCAAATACATATATATATATATATATATATATATATATATATATATATATATATATATATATATATATAAAGTAAAATATTCTTCAATAATTTATCATCCCTTTCTTAACAAAAAAATATTATACCATTTATTCTAGAAAAATATAATTTAATATAACAACATATACTACAAGAATAATAAGCAACCTGAGGAACATCAGGAACAAGTTTATTTAACAATTCATCTTTTTCCAATAATATTTAATAGAAAATTTTATCACTTAATAAATTAAAAGTAGTAACAAAATAAATATTTTGTTGTTGTTGATCGTCCCTCTGTTGTTGTCTTTTAATTGTCTTACTAGATATTATAGTCTTAGAATTATTTTTTCTATTGTCAATGTTATTATTACTTTGTAGAAACATATTAATTGATTTATTAATCTGTTTCTCTAGATCAAAACCATTATTACATAATCTTGATTATCTAACAATTTCTCCATAAGGTAAAAAACATATTATCTGTCCAAAATGTATGATATATCTTATCAATCAAATCAAAGGAATCTTTAATGCATGAACAACAACTGAACTCAACTGATTGTGATAACTGTCTTTTTAATTATTTTTCCCCATTTTTGAGCTGGCATCATGATGTGCGTCATGATGTCAGCTCCGTCAGGGCATCCAGCTAGTTGGAATTGAGCTCAAGGGCTCAATGCACACATTTCCAGCTTGTACATGAGCAGGAAACATATATTTTAAATGGATCTATCTCTTTGGCTGGTGGCTGCACTTGCGAATGCTGTTCTGTTGGTTTTATTCAAATGGATTGCAATGAATTGTGAGCGAGCACCGCCGTTATGTTTTTATTCAATGGATGCATTGCGAGCACCGTTATGGATCTCGACGAGAGCCAGATCAGGGTGAACAGACGACAGGATGCTGCAGATGCACTTGGGACAAGATCTCTCGAGCAGCTGAAGTATTAAACATATTTTTTTATGTTATTCTGAAGATGCACTAGTGCCAGGATCTCTCAAGCAGTTGGAGATGGAAACATATTTTATTTTATTCTGAAGATGCACTTGTGCCAGGATCTCTCAAGCAGTTGAAGTAGAAACTTATTTTTTATTTTATTCTGAAGATGCACTTGTGATTTTATTCTGAAGATGCACTTGTGCCAGGATCTCTCAAGCAGTTGAAGTAGAAACTTATTTTTTATTTTATTCTGAAGAGAGGTGTGTGTGTGTGTGTGTGTGTGTGTGTGTGTGTGTGTGTGTGTGTGTGTGTGTGTGTGTGTGTGTGTGTGTGTGTGCATGCGCATGTGTGTGTGTTAATATTGTCGTTGTTTTTTTTGTTATACTCAGTACATCTGGGAACACAGTCTTTTTCCATGCCCCCATTCTTCATATGCTTTATGATGTTTTCTAGAACACACACTGCAAAAGTGTTCCTCTTCTCCTCATAGATAACATTTTTCAACTGTCCATTATAAAAAAGATACTTCTGCACTACTTTGCAAACACAGTGTAAAGGGAAGTCAACAAGTGTGTTTGTTTCAATTTCTGTAGCTTCTCAACATCCAGTCCATATCCTACTGAATGCAGATGTTTAATTGCAGTTTTCAGGCTGTACATTATCACAATATTTGCAGCTCCTTTATATCATCGCTTTGTTACATGGCATTTCTCAGAAACATCTTTTTCTTTGAGAACAGTGATCTGTCTATAGTATAGACACTGTTAAAGGGCTCAGCCTTTTACCCCGTCTTTTTAAAAATAAATTCAGTACTTTATTCATTGCAGTGATTGTTTCAAAAGAAATGTGAAAAAGAGTTCCTCACTAAACTGATTAATAGCCATTCTACGTGAAACTAATTCTTCTGTGGGCATTATCAATGTCAACATGTAGCCCATTTTTTTGTTTGTGTTTCAAATAACACAGTCATTTTTTTTTCACATATGAAGCATGAAAAGAAGAAAATAAAAGTTGAACTTTATAATCCAACTAAAACATTTCAAATACAAGCTACATACATATTCTTTTTAGTTCTTACAATGTTACAACATTAATTCAACCACTGAGTTCAGTCCAATTCAATTCAATTCAGTTTTCTCAGTTCAGTGGCAACTACCTCTTTAATACCTGCATATTCAAAAGCTTAGGTAAAACATGTCCATATCTACCCCGTCACTCTTCCAAATAAGTTCATAGGTTCATAGTTGTTAATTAAGCTAATGGCCATAAGGGCCTTTTTAAGCCTAGCCATGCATCCCAGATCTCTGACAAGTTTGGGTAACCTTGATAGGTGTAAGCAAGGGCTTGGGAGGTGAAACATTTACAAGCAGGAGCCTGGGTGGTGAACTGTTTACAGGCTGCTTATGTCCTTTAGAGAAATGTGTCAAACCAGGAATGAATTTCTTGTTCTCCAACCAATTTTCCAAGTTACGCTTGAATTGGGTTAGAGAGGAACTCTGCTTTACATGGATGGGGAGCCTATTCCAGAGAAGACGTAGTCTCTGAGGCACATACCTGTCTCTCCTACTGGTCCTATTTATATCACAAGCACAGTTTAAGTCTTTAGAATGGGTAATTCTGGTGCTGTTTGTTTTGCTGATATGTAAGAGGGTCCATCAGAGTGGCATCTGACAATGTCTTGTATGCCAGGCTTAGATCTTACCTCAAGAGTCAGTAGGAGACAGAATACAGGGATAGAGCCTTGAGGCGGTCTGCATAGGACATGTTACTTATGCCACTTTTAGTAAGGAATCTCCGTGGATGTTCCAATTGTTGTGATATGCCTGATTAAGAACATACCAATGGGGCGATGTACCCAATGATAGGTCTGATGAATGCTGAATATAGTGGAATAATGAATTCTTTGGACATCGATGTCCTACTTTTGTTTATAAGTTGCACAACATAGAATGATTTCCTCACTACTGTATTCACATGATGGTCAAAGGCTAGTTTACTGTCTATGTGTATCCCCAAGTCCCTGACTCACATCACAATGCTATTAATTACATCTTTTTGTTCATTTGTAGAGTTTCCTTAATTCCTGTAACAAATATTGTCTGTTTGCTAGTTTTTCACAAAATCTTACAACTCGTTTACATCTTACAAAACGTGTTATGGAGCATATTCTTCTGTATTTCCATCCAATTTATTTCACATTTTATCTCCCATTTATTTATTTATTTAGTTATGTTTTCTTAACAGGCAAACTCCAAAACATTACAGTCTTTACTTTATGCATCTCTTATTTTAAACTCATTTGTATTTCAGTTAATGTGTTCCAGCGATCTAATTTATAATATTGTCTCATGATTTCATTATATTGTTCCTTTTTTACTTATCACATCATTAGCTTTAATTTCCATAATTTAATTTTCTCGAGTTCCTCATATAAAAGATTATCTGTCATGTCTTTCCATCTTTTACCTGCACATTAGCTTCCTATTACTTTGCCTTATCTAGAAATTGAAGATATAAAAGAGCTGTTGGGAAAATATTGTAATATAAATAAACATTTGCATTCACATGGGATACGGACTGGAGGCTGAGAAGCTACAGAAATTGAAACATTTTTTCTTCATAGAAATGAATTTTAAGATAGTATTTAAACATAATGAATCATAACTTGTAACTTTTTTGTTATAAGCCTTTGTTCATTCACATTCTACAACCTCTACTTAGGAAGTGTCTTGGCATTACTTCTAATAATTCTTGTAATTATTAGAACATGCTAGCTTTTCAGCACTGTGATTAAACTGTTTGTATGTTTATATTTTTAGTACTCACTTTCTTATGTGACAACTACAATTTGTTCTGTATACTGGCATTTCAGTTTATACTCTATTTTATCTTATGCATAATGTTTCTTTTACTTTTTATTGCTGTAGACGTTATGGGAGCTTTTCACCTCGGGTCTCCACTGAAAATTGCTTTTTTGTAACTCAGCTGGACCAATTTGGTTAACAAATGTGAAATAAATAAATAAATTTTGTTTCTGATTATAAATCATTCATCTCTATACAATATTAAGACAGCAGCCTATATATATATATATATATATATATATATATATATATATATATATATATATATATATATATATATATATATATATATGTATGCATGAGACAACTTCCAAAAATACATAATTTAACAGGTAGCACTTTGCACACAAAATCATAGGCCAGACTCATAAATGATCACTCCCCAACATTTCTACTCAAAAAATACCTATACCAAGCTAAACCTGCCATCTACCATCAAATACGTAAAAAAACTAAACTTTAACCCACTCACATTCATATCATCCCTCAAAGAATGTAACTGGCATCCTCTAAAGTACCTCAGTCTTGATGATGCAGTTGAATTTTTTAATACTACCTTCCTGAGCATCCTTAATTACCATGCCCCCATAAGACATTCCAGAACCAAAGCACAACCCTCCCCATGGTTACAGAAAACCACTAAGTCAGAAATGAAAAACAGGGATAAAGCCTGGGAGCACTGGTGCAAAACCAAAACCCCCTCAACTAGACAGAAATTCCTAGAACTACGCAATAGAGTCAAAAAAGCTAATAAAACAGGACAAATTCCAATACTACCACTCTGCCCTAGACTCCTACCAACACAGCCCCAAACAATTCTGGTCCTCCATAAACTCCATCCTCCATCCAGGTAAAGTCAGTACCTCTCCTCCTAACATCCCTCACTCCTCAGAAAATATTGCTACCTCATTCAACACACACTTCACAGAAACCATACTATCACTAGCTAAACAACACAACCCCCCCTCCCCTTCAACCCACACCTTCAAATAGTAATCTCCCCACTGCCTTCTCTTTTTCTCCTGTACCTACCTCCAACATAAAAAAACTCTTAACTAAACTTAAGCCCACCAAATTAGCAGCAGACAACCTCCCAAGTGAATACCTACAAATCGCAGCTGATGCTTTGGCCTACACAGTATCCATCTTGATTAACCGATCTATGTCAGAAAATTACGTTCCCACACTGTGGAAAGTATCACATATAATTCCCCTCCACAAAGGCGGACCCTCCACAGAACTAACCAGTTACTGCCCCATAGCTATTCTCTCCCCACTCTCCAAAATACTAGAGAGATGCATACACTCTCAGGTCTCAGACTACCTCCTTACTAACAACCTCCTTTCCAATACTCAGCATGGTTTCCGACCAAACCATAGCACTACCACTGCCTTACTCTCCTTCACTAACACTATCCTTCAGCATAAAATCAATGGCTGTCTCTCCTCTGCTACTTTCCTAGACCTATCTAAAGCATTTGACATGGTCCCACACAAACAACTTATCTCTGTCCTCAATAACCTATCCTTCTCTCAATCAGTCAACAACTGGTTTCGGAGTTACCAGTCTGACCACCAACAATCCATTGTATGGCAGAATGACATATCTCCCCAACTACCTGTCTCCATAGGGGTTCCCCAAGGATTCATCCTTGGACCCCTACTCTTCTCTGTTTTCACCAATAATCTAGCCTCTGCTACCAAACATGGCACACTCATACAATATGCAGATGACTCAACCATCATCTGCTCAGCCCAGTCCCTACCCAAACTGCAAAAAGTTACACAGGAAGCCTTTTCCTCTGTTGAAACTTGGTTATCCGATGCCCAATTAATACTCAACCCAAACAAAACTAAACTACTCATCTTCCAACCCACCAAACATACTCAAAACAACTCTCACTTTAACATCACAGCAAAAGACAACACCACTATACAGCCAACAGTACACATGAAATTGCTAGGAGTGGAAATAGACAATAAACTAAAATTTGGCATTCACATATCCATGACCATAAAAAAAGTCCACAAAAACTAGGAGCGTTATACAGAAATAAGCAATTTCTCACCAAAGCAGCAAAGATTTCAATAGCAAATTCCCATCTTATCTTCACCCTACTTTATGCCTCTCCAATATATACCAACCTAAGGCAATGTGATCTAAACAAGCTAGAGACCTGCTACAACAAAAGTGCCAAATTTGCCACAGGGGCATCCTACCGTAGTCACCACTGTCTGTCACTTGCTGAACTGGGCTGGCTTGAACTCCCTCACCTCCTTCAATGGTATCAACTCTCATTCACCCGCAAACTAGTAAACCATCTACTAAATGTCCCATCCCTGCAGAATCTACTCCAACCCTATCGCACCACCAGACCTCTAAGTTTCAGCAACAAAAATCACTTGCAGATCACTAAAGCCAATAATTCTGCTGGTGAAGCACTATTCTCTTGCACCATAGCCAAATTATGGAACTCCCTCCCACCCACAATTACCTCCGTACCATCATGCACCTACTTCAAAACTTTACTAAAAGCGCACCTAAAAACATGCTAGCTATGCCCTTGCAACTCCCACTCTAAAATCACCCACCCCATCCAACCACTACCCTTCTTTCCACTCCACTAACTACCTTGATTATAGCAAGCTCAGATGCTCATAAGCCTAGTACTTATTATACAGCAGGAACTTCTTATTGTAACATTTGTTAATGTCTGTTATGTACTTCACAGATAACGATTCTAGTTGTCTACTGATGTACTATGTTCTTCATCTGTAAATATGTTGTAAGTAATTGCTATGTTATAGTGTTAATTGCTATGTAATCCAATGTAACTGCTGTCTGTTTATTTTAACTGTGGAGCTTTTCTCCCCGGGTCTCCGCTGAAAATGGACCTACGTCCAGTCGGACACTCCCAGTCAACAAATGTAAATAAATAAATAAATAAATAAATAAATAAATGAAAATAGGCCAGACTCATAAAGATTACTATGATGTGTACACCTCTGGACATCTCCTTCATGGTGCTTTTGCATGAAAACATGCAACTCCATGTTGGACTGTCTCTGTGACCATGCTACATGGTAAGGCTGCTTTCGACAACTGCAATTCATACAATTGCTCAAATGTAGATTAGTATAGCCTTTCCTTGTAAATGTTATAGGCATCCATCATGCTAGAGAAAAGTACTGGGACATTTAGTGGTAAGATAGGGTTAGAAGATGTATGTTTGTGTTTGAGAGGGGCTGCATGTGAATGTGTACATGTGAGTGTATGTCTGCCTGGGATGTTGAGGTGTGGGGAATTGAAGAGTTATGTTAGCTGTTTGTGTGCATGAGAATGTGTGTGTGTGTGTGTGTGTGTGTGTGTGTGTGTGTGTGTGTGTGTGTGTGTGTGTGTATGCATGTCTGAATATGCATGCACGGGTGAATAGGTGATTCTGTGCATGAATACCATTGGGTGGGGAGGGGGCTGTTTCATGTGCATATGTGTAATGGATGTGTGTGTGTGTGTGTGTGTGTGTGTGTGTGTGTGTGTGTGTGTGTGTGTGTGTGTGTGTGTGTGTGTGTGTGTGTGTGTGTGTGGATTGGGGTGGCTGGTATACTTCCAGACACACTCCTAGATTAATGAGCACAGCAAGCAACAATCAGCGAAGGAAACTAAAAGTCACCAGGGATAATTCTTAGAGTGGGGATTAGGTGGTGGGGGAGCTACTAGACACCAGGGCTGATTCTTATATCTCATACCAGAATTTAACTTTAACATTATGGGGAAAAGGGTAAACATGAGACACCAGGGAGTACTTATCAGGAAATGATGTGGGAAAATCAAATGTATGACTGCAGTCTGCTGTGATTTATGAGGGCAGGAAAAGGAGACACTGGGGATATTCATACAACTCAGGGACAGGTATGGGGTCTTTAATGTGTGTGTGTGGGGGGGGGGGGGTGAGGGGGTGGATGTGTGTGTTTGAATGTTTACATTGTATGCAGGAGAATGAATATGAGGGATGCCTCTGTTTTCATGATACAGCTGTCAAAAATGTTAACTACTGCAACTACAGCTGATCTGCACTTTGTGGTAGTTAATGTGATTCTGAGGCATGCAAATAAGCTCATAATGTAGTCTTTAATTATTATAACTAATGTGTCTCGGATTCAGAAAATAACAAATCTCAGAAAATGGGCATTTTCATCACAGTCCACTGGGTCTCATTATGTCTTTATTTTTTTTTCCATTTACTGATTTTAATCTTTTTTCATACCCTCAAACCTGAAAGTTTAATTTCTCTATTATTAAAGTATATGTTTCCATGTCCTCCAGCAGAATCATTGTTTATATTGAATTTTAACTATAAACCTATAAATGCAAGTCTCTGCTGCAACGCATCTACTATATATTTTAAAACTTTACATTTTTAAAACTATGGTTACTATGTATGTGTAACTAAAAAATAGTTGTTAACTTAATCCCGGCTTCAATTTCTCATGACTGTTCATCTTTCACCTACTTTATATTACAAATGACTGAATTAATTACTAGCCCAAACAACAGAGGGCTCAGAAAGTTTCCTTATCTCATCCTATTCTGTTACCTTACCTCCCAAACCTTCCATATACACTTTTAAGTGGAAGCACTTAATGTTCATGCCTCCCTTTTCAAGCACTTAATAGTGCTTGCCTTCCAAACTGAGTAGGGCTGTATATAAGACCCCACCAATCATCAAGACCAGTCTTAATTTATTCAAAGTAGTGGATTTTTTTACATGTACTGGTAACTTATTCTACAGGATAGGTATACACTGAGTTCGGAACCTTTCTCTCCAGTGAGTATTGTTTACTTGTTGATGTAAATTTAAGTCCCTAGTGTTGGTATTTGCAGAGCATCTGGTTTTGTAAAGAAAGAGAAGGTGAAATATGAGTGTCTTGCTTTCCATGCCATGAAAGACCCTGTCATATTTCACCTTCTTCAGTGATGGGTTTGATAAGGGAAGAGCACAGTGGCAGGATGACTTCTTTGGAACTTGAAGACATTCTCTTGAAAATTAACTGGGACAGACAGAATGATTTCCTGACTATGGTAGGACCATGACGATCAAATGAGAGAAAATCGTCCACATAAGTACCCAGGTCTTTCTCTAGGGGAGTATCATTTAAAATATGAGATGGGAATGCCTTGTTTACCAGATGTTACTTTTTGCATTTAACTTGAAACCATTTTCAGTACAGCAGGTATGTGCATATTCTAGCACTTGTTGGAGCTGTTTAGTACAGTGAGTCAGTGGATAACTGTGTCCAACTTGCTGCCTTGGTCAACCACACATCTGGGATACTAGACTGGATATCTGCAAAATAAAGTAGAGATTCCAGCACTGATTACTTTGGTACCTCAGTAGTGACACTTTTACATTCAGAGAAGGTACCAGCAACTTTCATAACTTGGGATCTGTAGGATAGCCAGTTTGAAGTCCAGCAGACAACAGAGGGTTTTACATTAACTCTTCTCATTTTTATACCATCAATTTTCATAACTTGGGATCTGTAGGAAAGCCATTTTGAAGTCCAGCAGACAACAAAGAGTTTTACATAACGTTTTCTCATGTTATTATTTATAATTCCAACATGGAAGATAATGTTAAAATCATTGATCAGACAGATATAAGCAGCTTGCACTGAGTGACCACTGTCCACAGCTTCTGTAACCTTTTCTAAGAAGCTTACTAGGTTCAGGAGACAGGGTCTGCCCTTAAAAAACAAAGAGATTTGAATGTACATCCATTATGTTGCCTGTGGCTGCATAAATTAGATTTTCTATGATATGTTCCATAGTTTTGCAGGAAGGCTCGTGAGGCTGATGGGTCTATAATTGACTGGATCTGTAGGGGGGGTCACCTTTTCAGTAGGGGTGTCACAGTAGCTGTTTTCCAGGCATCAGGTACAAACCCTGTGGATAGGCTAAGGTTGAAAAGTTTAAGCAGTGACTAAAATAGCACATCCTTGGCATTGAAGAGAATGTAGTCTCACATTTTCTCTGGTCCTTTGGAAATGTTTTTTAGTATTTGGCAGGGGTTTTAGGACTTTCTCTAAAGTGATTTTAGGAGAAATTCAATTTTCAGGGATACTGGGGTTGACAATGTGGCTAGGTCAGTGAAGTTAGACATAAATTTGCCTGCTAACATACTGGCAATTTACTTGGTATTGGAATAAGTGATATCATTATAGAAGAGCTCACTGCATTGTGGGATATTTTTCCTTAATTTCCTGACATATCTGAACAAAGATTTTTAGTTTGTTTTGGTATCTGTAATGAGCTTAAGCTTGTACTCTGCTTTACTTTTTCTAATAGTACTCTTTCATTCCTTATTGTATGTCACGTTTGCCTTTACTGGGATTTTCTGGTGAAATAATCTTTATATAACATGTTATTTCATTGATTTTGAAATCATTCTATTCCTTCTATCATAAAAAAAAAACTTGAATGAACCTGCCATCTATTTGTTTCCTGCCAGATGCTTCACAAAATTTCCTTAGAATTTCTTCTTATCACTTTTTCAAAATTTCTGTGTCCTGTTT
Source organism: Protopterus annectens (assembly GCF_019279795.1). NCBI lineage: Eukaryota > Metazoa > Chordata > Ceratodontiformes > Protopteridae > Protopterus > Protopterus annectens. Next base: position 396,131,792 of record NC_056729.1, on the reverse strand, counting down.
CACTAACTCTTGGAATAATAATACTTTTTACTATACTGATGTTACGTATACAATATTCTTGACATGCCTTTTTACTTATGTTTTAATTCATCAACAAAACCAGCATACTGCTGTTTTAACAACATATTCAACAAAGATTCTCAAAAAACACCTTCTTTACCTCCATTAGTTGATGCTGTAAAGCAAATAAATAAATAATAAAAATGGACCACTTTTACCCACCTACCAATTCATTTGGACATAGAATCATCAATTTTCATTGGAGTTAGGCTTACACACCAAAATAATTGAATGAAATATTTCCATTACTTCTGCTTCTAACTCATTACTTTAAATAACTTAACTTCCCAGTTAAGACAAACCTGAGCAGATGTATTTCTGATGTCACATAACTTCCCCGTAAATGTACAATATCATTTATTTCGACTAGCACCCTGCTCCAATGTTTAATGAATTTCTAATTTTACTTTTTTTCCCACAATTTTGAAAAGTTAAATGTTATCCCATCCACCCCAACTCACTTTCTGCCTTCACTTTCATGAAAATATTTTTAGTTCTTGCAACATAATATCAGCTTCCATCTGCCTCATGTTATCATCAGTAAACCTTCTCACCCCAACTATTCCTATGTCCTTTTCCTTTCCATAAAAAGAATTACTGTCCCCATTATCAGTTCTACAATATTATAGTCACAATTTCCTTCCCTTAATATGCTAACAAATACATTTACTTATTGTAGAGAGTGTCAAGGGAGATTTATCTTTTCTTTCTTCCATATTATTGCAGATATTTTTGCATATCCAACCCTTCATTCATTTTTTTTCATTTTGTTAGTGCAGTTTCTTTTCATTTCTGTCGTATTCAAAATACCACTAAATCATGTAATTCTTGCACATTATGTAAATTTTTCTTTTTTTTCCTTTCCTAGTCTCTTTACTCAACATAATGATTCCCACATAATCCATTTTACATGTCCTTCATCAGTCTCTGCAGGAATAATACAACCATCTCATATCTAAATAGCCAGACCATAAGCTGTCAAAAAACCTTTTTGATAATTCTTTATTACCTTTTCCATAATCACTTCCACTTCTTTTCCTTTTATTCCTCATACCTGTCATCTCTGCAGTACCATTTATTGCCATGTAGCTTGAAAACTTAACATACTTACTAAAATACTCTCCAATACCTTATTGTATAAAACAAAAAAGGTTTGAGTAGTGACAGTTCCCAACCTGTAAGTAGTTGTCTTCTGGTTCCTCTTTCTAATTTTCCTCTTTTTAAAATCTTGCTTATCATTCTAGAATTTCAACCATCTTTCTTTCATCTCAGGCACAGAGGGATAAAGCCCTGACTACAACCCAGGTGACACGTTTGATTAATAGAATGGGTTTCTAAGGAGAATGCAAAAAGGGAAGGAGCTTGACTAGATAGCCTGAGCTCGCTCATCCTGGGGAGAGGGGAGGCAGGCAGCCAGCCTCACTGTGTTGCTGATATCTAATGGCTCAACAGCAGATGATCACCTGTAGTAGAGGTTATGCTGGCACATTGCATTAGAGTCCACTATGTTGAGAGGTCTTGGAAAGACAAGTGGGGAAATCTTCTTGTCTCTCTTGCAGCTCAGGTATCCTCTGCAAGAAAAGCAGTTCTCCTGTGGGGGTAGGTTAGGCAAGAAGGGAAGCTCCACCAGGACTGGGCTTCTGGTCCTCTCCCTAATAGTTGATTGTTGCCTCCAGGGTGAGTGAAAAGGCTGATAGGGCTGCCATAAGCCAAAGTGCTCTCATCCAAGTCTAGGGAAGCCTGGCTGTCATTCTTGAGGGGAACAAGGGGTCAGATGGGTGCAAGACTGGGAACCGTCATGCCTGGTCCAGTGGAAGAATAAAATAAATAATTCTTCGTTTGCCTTCCCTCTCCCATCCATATGACAATTAAAATTTTCTACATATGTTTAGTCATTAGATATTTTTCTTACCCTGTAAAAACTTCTGCTTACTGATTGTCTTTCATCAGAGTAGACAAACTGACAATTCTCATAACATTTCCTTTATACAAACAATTACATAATAATATCCTCTCTAATTTCACTACAGTATAATTTATGACTTTCAACTTCACCCCAATTCTTATTAATACCACAATGTTTAACCATTATTATATAACAAATGTCAATATCACTTCACCCCCCCATTGGATATTAAAGTTTTACATTTTGTCATTTCCAAACTTAGATTATATTGGATATGTAAAAGAAAAAGAAAATCCCTTTAGCTTCTTCAGGCAATATAAAATGGTAAATCTTCTGATAATAGTCTATTTAGAGTAATAATTCTAATATCCATAGCCATTATGTTTTCCTCCATTTTTGTTCTCTTTAGTCTGCCACCAGTAGTACATTCCCCTTGGTCACAGAATTTCTCCCCCTCTTCTTTATTCAGTTTATCATCCTTTGTAACAAAATTTAATACAGCACACTGGTGAGAAATCTGAAATAAAAAAGGTTGCAATTTTCTTCTTCATAAATTCATGACCAGATTCTAATGTAACTCTATTATTGTTATCCAAGCTCATTCACTTTTATCTCTTTCTGTATCACAATCTATTTTGCAGCATTTCAGTAACATTTTGCTGTTCAGCATTTTCTTACCACATTTGAATTATCGCTGTCTGATGAAGTACATTGTTTTTTTTCAACCTCTGCCAGTAAAAGTCAGCCCATACAAGAATACTCTAACGCATCCCTTTACTCAATTTCTTTGTGAATGACCCTTTTCCCCTGCATTTCTCACATTTGCGTTTATTATGTTCTTTAAACAAAAGTTCCACTTCTCCACAAATGTAACAGCCCTTAGACTGGACCACTATTATATTTGGAAAATATATTCAAGTCCAAAATAACAGTCCCTGCTACAGCCCCAAAAGCATCTGTGCCTCACTTTTTACTGGTTGAAATAATTATTTTACTATGTTCCTTCAAAGACTCTTTTAACACTTCCTCAATCACATTTGCAGACATAAACTCTATAGTTACTCTCCTTATCCTGCAGTATTCCTTCACATCAAACATTTGAAGTCTGTAGTTTGGCCATGGTGATTTACTCTGAAATACATAGAAATGTTTAATTATTACAAAAACTAAAGCCAGATCATAAAAAAGCTATAATTTCCTGGATCTTTACAACAGGCACTACCAAATGTTAAAGGTATTCCATTCAAATATCATGTCTCTCTAGCACTGCATCTATTGTACAGACAAACTGCAACACATTTTATCTTGGCTTCAAATTATCTATCTTCCTTCTCTACTCCAACCCTTCCTGCTGCATTGGAAGGTTATGGTTTTTACCATGTAACCTGAGATGTAGTTGGTGAATGACCCACTTTTCTTAGTGTGTTTACATAATTTTTAAAGTTTTAGCCCCATTTTTCTTAGTGTACTTACATAATTTTTAAAGTTTCAGTTGTATGCCCAAATTCCAAACTTAACTGAGGTTGTCCTCTTTGCTATTGCAAATCTAATAACTCTTTCTATGAAAAATCAGCATGCCCTCGTTCAGCCTCACAAGCTGTACCTCAGTGATAATTGTTTCCCCTGTATGGCATCTTGCACATAGATAACATGGCCATTATTCTCAGTCTTCTCCATGTTCTCACAAACAGTTTCTATTCATTCTCTATTCAATTTGAACACTCTTTATGCTATGGTAATTATTCCCTTCATCCTCACCGAAGGAAATGCTCACTACTATCTGCTTTGAAAAGAGTAAGGGGCTCTTTATTAAAAGATATTTCACATTTACACTATTTATAAGTTTTTACAATTATTTAGATTTTTACATGCATAATCTCATTTTAATTTTCACTTTTATATACATTCACTTTCTTTTATCCACATTCATAATCCCCCCACACTCTTTTCTCTATAACCAAAACCACATTTTCTTCAATATTTCTCTCAATATTCATTTCCATTCAATTTTATCTCATTTAACCTTTCATTCCAAATAATCTACATTATACAAAACAATGTTCTATCTGCATTCTTGACATGATTTTCCTTTTATCACAATAATAACCATATTCTATCATATTCATATTTAAATTCACTTTCATATTCAAATTCAAATTCATATTTAAATATACTTTATTCCTGTCAAACGTTTTATAATTTCATTTTCACATATTTTTCCCATAGCTTCTTTACCCTTTCACAATTAAAAAAAACATGTTCTGTGGCTTCCACTTCACCTCAATGACTGCAAATTCTTTCTTTTATCTTTTTATATGGCATATTTGTCTTACTGGCATTCCTTATTGTTAATTTCCACAGAAAATCTGTATACTCAAAATATTTTTGCATATTTTTATCCTTGCTTTTATGGCTTTTATTTTTCTTATCTCTAAATGTTTCCACAGGTATACAAAATAATATTTATTCATTATATTCACATACCAATATCTTCCACTCGTTTCTGTATTGCATATATTTATGTTCCATAACAAAATTTTATCTTGATATTTTTTATGTCCTCGCTCAAATATCCCTTTCCTCTTTTTAGGCTACTTACCTTGTACCAGATTTCTTTATACTTTTATTTTATTATTATAGCAATCAGTCCTTTATTAGTTTTCTTTAACCATGTCAGCACTTTATATAAGTTCAATGATGCTGCATAAACAATAGGATTAATCAATCTTAATCTTTCTCCTTGTTTCTTAACATATAATAACCCCCTTTTAACATAATTTAATCTGGACCCCCATATAAATGCAAAAACTACTGACAATAATTCTTTCTCATATGTTATGGGTACCATAAACACATTCACTAAATATGCTATTTTACCTAACAGAACTGAATTAATTAAATATACTATTTTTCCTGTACATCAGCTTATATGTTCTTCGAAAATAACATACAATTCTTATTTTTGTTTCGTATTCTGCCATTTTGTTATTCTGTGTTGATTACTACCAAACCATATGCCTGAAAATCTCAAATTCATCTATAATAAACTAAATCTCTCCTATTTTTCCTATTAATTCTAAACCTTTACTTTTATTATTATCTATATATAAACAAATAACTTTTATCTCTTAAGTTTTTTTTAGCAGCTATCTCCACACACTCTTCAATTTTAATGATTAACACTATATCATCTGTAAAAGAAAACATCACTGGTACCTGAATTCCTGTTCTTGTGCTATGTTCTGCTAGTCTTAAAGCTAAATTTATTTTATTAACAACTGCATTCATAATTAACATACATAAAATACTGCTTATTGGACAACCCTGTCTTATGCCACTTCTTATATCTATGTATTCACTTAATCAGCCATTTATTACTAATTTTACTTTATTATTTTCATATACTGAAACAAATATTTTTATATTTTTTTACTTATATTATACTCTTATAAACTCTCCCATAACATTTCAAGTTGTATCTTATCTAATGCTTTACTTAAATCATCTGTCAAAATTGTAAGCTCTGAACTTCTATTTATTATATTACCCACCATTTCTCTTATTATCATCAAAAGTTATTGACTCTCTTTTCCTTTTTCGTTTCAGCATACCCCAGGGTTCGGTCTTGGGGCCTCTGTTATTTGGGATATACTTTTCTGAGGTGCAGGCCAAAACCAGTGGGCTATGGCTGACCAGGTTTGCAGATGACTGCAAGCTGGGTGCTGTCATCAATTCCCCTAGTGATGTGGACATCCTCCAAGAGGATCTCACTCAGACAAATGACTGATGCCAGAAACAAGGCCTCAAGCTGAATACCAAAAAATGCATCATCATCCACTTTGGGGAGAGTGACATTCCCACAAATTATCACATTAATAACAATGTCCTAAGCACTCGATCAGTCATGAGGGATTTGGGCATCCAGGTTGATAGGAACCTAACTTTTGACTACCATGTTTCTTCCATGGTACGGAAAACTTTCTACATGGCCCACCTCATAAGTAAGGGTATCTCATCCAGGGACAAGGAGGTCATAACAGCCCTGTATTCTTCCCTTATAAGACCCATTATTAAGTACAATGCATCTTTTGGCATGTACCTTGCAAAGCACATGCAGCAGCTGGAGAGACCACAGAGGTTCCTCACCAGGAGAATCCAGTGCCTCAAACATCTGCTATACACAGATAGGCTAAAAGCCCTATCCCTGTACTCAGTTTCATACAGATTCCTTACAGGTGACTTCTGTCTGGCATACAAGGTGATCATGGACCCTACCTTGATGAGACTGCTGCATATCTGCAAGTCAGTCTCCACTCGAGTAACCCACATGTGGCCTCAACCCCATCCGTGGCATTAACAAGACTTGTTGTTGGGACAGATTTGTGTCCCAGAGACACCCTCATCTATAGAATACACTCCCTCTCCAGATCAAGCAGAGTATCTCTTTACCCCTTTTTAAGTGCAACCTGGATAACTGGATGGGAAACAAAAAATATACCCCTGGGATTCCACCCATGTCCCTGCTGGACAGGGGCATTGGGTGCTGACTTGTCTAAAGATGGGATAAACTCTTGGCTAGGCTTATAAGGGCCTCAGGGCCAATAGCTTAGTAACCCCCATGATCCTATGATCCTATGATCCTATGATCCAAATACTGTTTCATTCAATAATTTATTTATTTTCCAGTTTCTTCTTAATTATTTTTGTAGATATCTTATAGTTCACATTGTTTAACCCTATTGGTTTCCATTTCTTTATATGTTCTTTTTCTACTCTTTTCCATATAAATTTCATAACTCCAATACATATTTCCTTGTTTTCCTCCTCTTTCTCAAACCATTCATTTAACAACTCTACAAAATACTCCTTCTGCCAGTTTAACATATCTTTATATGACTATTCAATCTCATCCAGCCGAGTGGTTGATTCGTATTCACTATCTTTAGCATTTTCCATTGATTTTATGTTTATGTTCTTTTCTATACCTTCATTAATTTTTTGTACATTTTTTCCCCCTACACATGTCTTTTTTCGGTTTGTAATTTGAAAACGTCTTAGTTATATATTTTTTATTACTTCCATTATTTCTTTTTGTGCTTTAACAATATCTCCTTTTCATTCCTTATTCCTCTTATTACTCTTCTATTTTCTTTTACAACTTTATTTACGCATGGTGCCACTTCCTCTTTCTTTCCTTGTAAGAAATGCCTTTGTTTAAACAACATGCTTTTATTTTTTTCTTGATTCATTTCATATATCATTTTTTTCTCTTTCAAAAATCCTTTTCTTTCCCTTATTACCTCTCGAAATGCTTCATGATTTAGTTATACTTTTGTTTCTCTTCTATTCTTTTTAACATTTACCATTCTAAAAAAATCATTTTATATTTTCTTTAAAACTTATCCACCAACTTGTCTTGTGCTCATAAAACACTCTCATGTCTATATGATCATTCCATAATTGTATAATCCTTTTTCTACCACCTTGATTTACATCTGTTTCCTTTATTCAGTTAATACCAATTTTCATATATCCTTCTTTTTCTTGGATCTCAATCCAAATTGCCACATGGTCTGAGAAACCTATTAATTTTGTTCTTTTATGTAAAGTATTCAAACTTTCTAAATCATAAAATAGCCAATTTCTGTTATTAAATTACCCCTTTTATGCTTGTTATCCCGTAAATATAATTTTCCACTTTTCAGAATCTCTGCAATTACTTTAACATCAGGCTTTTTTCTCTTTTTTCATAAGTCAGAATTAAAATCTCCCATTATTATTTGCATATTGACATTCAAATAACCAAATAGCATTTTAAATATAAACTTTCTTTTGTGTAATATATGCATATACTGCAATAATTCTATATACTTGCTTTTTTCATCTAACATCTAATGTTGTTGTTATTCTACCTAATAGTAAAGTACAATCCAAAATTTCTATTGAATTTTCACTTAAAATTTTAATGCCTGAACAAGTTTCTTTTCCTATATTCCAAATAATACATTCCTCCCATAGTTCATTTACTTGCAATCTCTCCTTCTGTCGAAATACTTGTATCTTCAAATATTATAATATCCACATCCAGTTTTCTACACTATTCTAATACACCTAACCTTCTTTTAATATTCTTTGCAGTATTCACATGTATAGCTAAGATTCTCTCTTTTTATAAAGTTGCTTACCTTTTTCCTTCTTTGTCTTTTTATTTTCTCTCAAACCTATATTTTTTAAACTTTCATTTTTTTCTCTTTTACTCTTTTCCCAATAGAATTCTTTTTACCTTTAATCATTGCCCAATTAATGTCTTCCTCTTCACTTGAATTTACTATCACTCCCTCTTCTTCTTTTTCTCCCTTTTTTGTACTTATCTTTCCTAATCCATTATTTTCTTCCAGTATATTTTCTTCCTGATCTTTCTCTTGTTCTACTACTATCTTATGTTCTTGAACAATTTAATGCTCATGTTCATCCTCCCTCTCTTTTTCATGTATATTTTCTTTATAGTCCATCCATAAATAACCCATTTGTTCACATTTTATGCATTTCAATTTACATTTTTTTGCCTCATGACCTATTTTTCCACATATACAACACTTTCTCTTATCAAAATTACTAATTAAATGATCATTTTTACAACAAAAGAATCATGTTTTTGGTTGCCCCCAATATTTCACTAACCCTCTGTTTCCTTCCACATTTATTATACTTGGAATATGTATTATGTTTTCATTTTTCATTTGCAAAACAAGAGCACATTCCCAATTTCAGTCCATAAATCTGTTATCCTATATTTCTGTAATGGCCATAACATCTTTGCATACAGTCTTTAAATAGTCCTTCAGTGCTTCTTTTTCTACTTCAGTTTGAAACTGCACATGCATTTTCTTTTCTGTCTCTCCGTTAAATGCTTCAATAATATATAAGTTCCATGAACTATAATTTTTCTGTACTTCATATTGTTCTAGACATTTCTCCATATGCTGTCCTAATTCAAATAAAATGTCACAAGAGTCTTTATTAATATGAATAAATGTTCTTCCCTCTCTGGGAGAAATACCCAAGGATGCAATAATGCAATCCCAAATTTCATATCTGTTGAGTTATTTCTCCTTCTTACTGCTTGTTCTTACAAGATACTTCTTCCTTCTCACATCTAGTTTCTCTTCTTCACTCTTTTCTCCTCCTTTCACTGTTTGCGTATGCAACCTCTTCAACTCTTTTCTTATTTCTTTCACTTCTTCTTCTTGGATCCTGTCCATAATTTCTCCCTATGACACTGTTTTTTTGCTTTCTGGTTTACTCTGATTAATTAGATCCTTCAGCTATGCATCCCACAACCCACCCAATTGAAGGGTTGTAATAATACATTCCTGTTGTGGTTCATCATCTGTCCCAAACAATTTCTCCTGGAACAGTAATTCTGAATCCTGTGAAGTTTCTACAACCTTCACTTCATTCTTCTCCTTCTTTTCTCCCTTCTTGTTCCCTTTTTCCTCCCCCCTTCAAGTATTATTTCTTCTGATGACAGCAAGTTTTGCAAAGGATCAGATACCAGAAAACAAACCATCCAATTGTCACTCCATTTCTCTCTCAGCAACATCTTCCATGCTGCAAATACTTGCCATACTTCTTCATGCTTCTCTAAGATACCTCTGTGCCCAGACCGGAAGCAGGAAGTGCTACATCAAACAGCGTTCCCACTCATAAACGCATAGGAAAAATTCCCCAGTGCCCTGACAGAATGTCTCTCAGTCTTTATGAATACTGAATACCACCTCAGGGTTCCTCTGAAGAAAGGCTCTGCCTAGTGTGATTGATCCAGTCAATAAAAAGTAAATGTAATAAATACTGGCACCTTAGGTGTTACTACAAATACTTTTCTTTGATACATTGAAAATGATATTTTATAAGGCACATAGATTGTATGCAAGTATACAGTGCTAAGAGCAAGAACTTCCAAAATATCAAAGAATATACTAAGGACATGTCATGTTAGTGCATATGAAGACTTGTAAAAAAACTCTTTGCAGAACAGAAAGCCTATTCAAGCCAAGAGAGAAAAAGTCTTTTGACAAGTGGGAGAAGAATCATCTTTTGCTCTTGTCTCCATGAATGTGTCCAGTACTGACTTTGACAAGTGAGTCAAAGGGATGGGATATCACTGCTATACACTAGCAGCTTGAACTTTCAAATAAACATGTACACTGGAGAGCAGTAATTCAATTAAGAAAATGTAAACTTGTCTCTAAAGCCTGCACATGTGGTCCGAGTATAAGAATTAGTGTGATGGTGGATCAGTGCAGTGTCCATGTCTTACTAAGTAGGATACTTACCTTTGCTCTGAGAATATTAGAAAGCTATAGACTTTACTTTCATTCCAAGTTCTTGGATTTGTACCTCATTACTCAGACTACAGATTATCTTAAGATGGAGCCATGCACCCTGGGCTGCCATCTTTGGTATGAGATGTTAAATCAAGGTCTTATTTGCCCAAGTTGAAGCCGACATAAGTGGATGTTATGGATTCTGTAGCACTTATCATAAGGAGTTGGCGATTTAAAAAAAATCTCAACAGAAAGAAATCCATTGATGTATATCTGTTTAATAAAACTTACACATATTTGCAGTAAAGGAAACACATAAGTGTTATTTAGATTCAAACAGCTTGAGAAAAAAGGATGGTATAGCCTTTTTTAACCTTTATGCTGTATTTTTTTGGAAATGGATGAGAAATGAACACTAAGATAACTTGATGAGTAAATATGGGCTAGATTCACAGGTTTACTATCAAGTACTCAGCACACAGGAGGTCAAGTCCACCTGTGTGAGTCCCACACTGTGGACATTGTAATATTTGAAGGTGATTTGGCGTTCGCAAATACAACAGAACTGGAAAAAACAAACAAAAATGCCAAAAGCTATGCTGTCTTGAGACGCCTGAACATATCCAAAATGCAATTCTTGTCTGGATTAATGATTAGCTGAAAACCAAGTTGCACATAAAATCCAACATTTATTGCGTACCGACAGGTTACAAGTTAAGCGCTTTCACCTGTTACAAACACGGGCTTCATCAGAACTAAATTTAAAAAAAAAAAAATTGCAGTTTAAAATAAACATTTTGGCACCAAAAAGGTGGCTGTTTAAAGATACTGATCATTAAACAAGAACCTACATATCTAGATATAAAAATGTCAAAGCCAACCATTATTTGACATATAATTGCACTGTAGACTGTCTAAGTTATACAATTAAAAGGACAATTTATAAAATTAATCAATAAAAATATGTTCCTTTTGATCTATTGCAAACTATCCAAATGTTACTAATGCTGATTTAACTTATTCAACAACGGTCTTATGGAGATAAAATCATTGAGCCCTGGGGGTGAAGAAGCATCTGTATAAAGTTGCCTCCACATTTCCTTATAAGATAGCAAACATTTGTAATCTCCCCCCCTCGGATCAATTTTGATAGTGTCCACAATTGCAAACATAAAATTGTGTTTGTCCCCCCACTTTTTTATATGCCTGTATAATGCATTTTTTTTGTCCTTCTTTTTTATACTATACATATGAGCATAAATACGCTTATGAAACTGCCTTTCGGTCTTACCCATGTAAAAACCTGAACAACAGAACATTTAGCTAAATATATAATTAGTTTGGACTTACAATTTCCCTGTCTAAACCTAATATGGGACCTATTGATGTTATTTAATATTACTCCCTCTCCTTCATATATGGTATAACACAAATTACAACTACCACATTTATTGGTATGTTTGGAAGAAGGATTCTTACAAGTGGGACCTCTTTCCAGATATTTCTTTATATTAGGTCCCATTTTGTTAACAAAAATGGGTTGGAATCCTACAATGTCTGCTACGTCATAATCTGCTAAAATAATATTCCAGTTGGTAGTCAAAATTTCCTTAATCTTAAATACATATGGACCATATTCCAAAACACAAGCTGTACTAAATTTAGTTTCTATACCAGTATGTCTTTCAGTATGTGTAGAGATAATGTCTTGTTTATTGTAATTATAACCTAACAATGGGGTATATTTTTCCCCATTCCTCTATAACTTGTTTACTCACTTTAAACATCATATTTATGTCATACCCTCTGTCCCTAAATAGAGACATGATGTAAGCTACTTCCTTCAACATATCAGAATGAGATTAAGTCAACCTAACAGCTCTTATAAGCTGTCCTTTATATATATTTGTTAACAATTTTTTAGGATGGTTACTGGAATATTCCAAATAACTTTTTGAGAACGTATTTTTCCTGTGTATTCTAGACAGAAAATCTTTATCACCTTTAAAAACAAAAGTATCTAAATAAGCTATATCTTCCTGACTATTGGAAAATGTAAATTTCAAATAGTCACTGCTAAGATTGATGTAATCCAAGAATTTTTCCAACATATTCTCACTACCATCCCACAAGATGTAAATATCATCCAGGAAGCGAGAATAGTATTTGATGTGTTTGAAATATTCACTTTGGAACACAGTGGTTTCTTCCCAATCTAGTATAACCAGGTTCACAAAAATGGGGCACATGCAGCCCCCATTGCTATGCCCCTGGTTTGCCTGAAAAATTCTCCTTCATAATATATATAGTTGTATTCCAAAATTAAACTCATCATTTCAGAATATTTCAGGCAAACCACGTCTCTATTTAGGGACAGAGGGCATGACATAAATATGATGTCTAAAGTGAGTAAACAAGTTATAGAGGAATGGGGAAAAATATACCCCATTGTTAGGTTATAATTACAATAAACAAGACATTATCTCTACACATACTGAAAGACATACTGGTATAGAAACTAAATTTAGTAGAGCTTGTGTTTTGGAATATGGTCCATATGTATTTAAGATTAAGGAAATTTTGACTACCAACTGGAATATTATTTTAGCAGATTATGATGTAGCAGACATTGTAGGATCTCAACCCATTTTTGTTAACAAAATGGGACCTAATATAAAGAAATATCTGGAAAGAGGTCCCGCTTGTAAGAATCCTTCTTCCAAACATACCAATAAATGTGGTAATTGTAATTTGTGTTATACTATATATGAAGGAGAGGGAATAATATTAGATAACATCAATAGGTCCCATATTAGGTTTAGACAGGGAATTTGTAAGTCCAAACTAATTATATATTTAGCTAAATGTTCTGTTTGTTCAGGTTTTTACATAGGTAAGACCAAAAGGCAGTTTCATAAGCGTATTTATGCTCATATGTATAGCATAAAAAAGAAGGACGAAAAAAATGCATTATACAGGCATATAAAAAAGTGGGGGGACAAACACAATTTTATGTTTGCAATTGTGGACACCATCAAAATTGACCCGAGGGGGGGAGATTACAAAGGTTTGCTATCTTATAAGGAAATGTGGTGGCAACTTTATACAGATGCTTCTTCATCCCCAGGGGTCAATGATTTTTATCTCCATAAGACCGTTGTTGAATAAGTTAAATCAGCATTAGCAACATTTGGATGGTTTGTAATAGATCGAAAGGAACATATTTTTATCGATTAATTTTATAAATTGTCCTTTTAATTGTATAACTTAGACAGTCTAGGGTGCAATTATATGTCAAATAATGGTTGGCTTTGTCATTTTTATATCTGGATATGTAGGTTCTTGTTTAAGGATCAGTATCTTTAAGCAGCCACCTTTTTTGGCGCCAAAATGTTTATTTAAACTGCAATTGTTTTTTTTTTAAATTTAGTTCTGATGAAGCCCGTGTTTGTAACGGGTGAAAGCGCTTAACTTGTAACCTGTCGGTACTCCAAAAATGTTGGATTTTATGTGCAACTTGGTTTTCAGCTAATCGTTAATCCAGACAAGAATTGCATTTTGGATATGTTCAGGCGTCTCAAGACAGCATAGCTTTTGGCGTTGTTGTTTGATTTTTCCAACATTGTAATATTGGAAACTGACATTAGTGAGAGTCCAACCTTGCCCCTTTCTGGACTCATGGTAATGCTTGTTTCTGGGTCCAGAGGGGTAGGAGTTTCGTGTCTATATCACATTATCGAAATTCCAAAATGTCGAACACCATAAGCTTGACCTTGGAATCTCGAAATGTGATATACTCAAATGCTCAGAACAGCAAATTTTTTTCCAAGGGAAAAAATTTGCTGTTCCGAGAATACACACAGCACAAGCACACCAAAATACATAATCCACACATACACATTTCACAGAACCCTACACTAAACTGTACATACACTACTAGCTATCCACTTACCTTAACCCAACCCTAACCCTAATGCTCCTAATACACACTCACCTTACCCGCTCCCTAACCCTAAGGTCCCTAACTAACGCACACTCACCTTACCCACTCCCTAACCCTAAGGTCCCTAACTATTGCACACTCACCTTACCCGCTCCCTAACCCTAAGGTCCCTAACTATCGCACACTCACCTTACCCGTTCTCTATCCCTAAGGTCCCTAACTATCACACACTCACCTTATCTCGGTCCATTTGCACACTTACCTTAACCCGGTCTGTCACCTTCGCACCACAGTCGAGGAAATAGTGAAGCCACAGAAATGGCCCACCGAATACTTTCCCTAGGAAAATATTCAGTGATCTGCAGCTTCGCTATTTCAAGTGTTCCTGAATTGGGATCAATATTATAACATTCAAAGTTTTAAGACTTCAATGTTATAATATAGACCTGGAGTTTCAAGGTTCAATGTTTGTGTTGGCTATATTGGCTTTATGGTATTCCAAGTTTCTCTGACTGGTTTTGAGCAATGGGTGACTCGACTGCCTATGTGTTAAGTACATGTTAGTAAACTACATATATATATATATACATATATATATATATATATATATATATATATATATATATATATATATATATAATCCTGCCATACAAATCATTTTGACGTAAATTAACAATGCCAGTTTAGCAACATTGCTTATTTTATAATACAGTTGTATATCTTACTGTAAAAGTTTCCTGTATCGTTGGCAATGCCTTGAAATTCCCCCTCCTCAAATATCCACACTTAAGGCTGCCATCTGTTACTTCACACACCAAGTATCCATAACTTACTTTCTAAAATGGAACATAGCACCTATCCTTTTGCAAGCAGGAAACTGTTGTTACTGAGTCTCCAAAACCACAAAACACATTTCACCCAAACTGTCTCTATTTTCCATCTTGCCTCTTCTTTTACTTGTAATCTTTGGTTCTATAATCATCAGTTAAAGTCCTGGGCCTTTTATTTCTTCACCTGTTGTTCTTTCTGCTTGGTCATCTTTCCTATGCTATATTTTCACAATAGTCTCATATAACACTTGCATATCTCCCTGAAGTCTTTGATACTTCACTCTCTGCGTAGTTTGTCTTCATTTGATCGCTCCCATTTCAATTCCCTTATCCTTCTTCCTCAGACACTTCCCTTTATCACATATACCTGCAAACCATATTTGCTCACTGAAAGATTCACCAGACTATTTGACTGATGTTCATGATTTGATCATGCAGCAGCAGCTTTGGTTATGTGGGGTTATACCCCATGCAGGATATAACATGTCATATTCTATACAGATCGTAACCCACTAGTAAGATAAAGACAGGCTACTGCAGTAGTGATCATTCAAACATCTACTGCTATGGTAAGTTTACTTAAACATCTATACTTCATATCCTATGTAGGATGCAACTCATACAGGTAAGATTACTACAGCAGTGATCATTCAATCATCTACTGTTATGTAAGTTTACTTACACTATCCTACTTTCATTCCAAATTAGTTTCCATAAAAATACGGCATAAATAGTTAAAAAGAAAAGGTTAAACCATTTCATTTCATCCACCCATTTTTGAGCCAAAACACTTGTCTTTTGGTGGGACACAGTGTATTAATTTCCATAGCCCTAAACAAGCTATATAATTTGTTTTTTTATTTCCTCAGGCAATATATAAACTCTGGCTGTATACATCTCCAAATAAAAGCCATCAAGATGAATTCAGGTGCAGATCATTTACTTAATCTACAAAGTAAATGCTGTTATCCAACAGTATAACATAACATTTAAAAAGAACCACACCTTGTAGCTTTGGATTGCATACCTATCCCTAGCCATACAAATTTTGCTAATTATAGTTTTCTTTAATTATGGTATTACAACATTATTCAACAACTTAGAAGAACTTTCCATTCTTTCACTCTCTCCAAACATTCCATATCAGTGCCTTTTTTTGTCAGATACTATGCCCAATAACTTAAAAATTCAAGTGGCAATGCCAATGCTTTCTCCTAGCCCCTACCCACCATACCAATTGTCTTTATGTCACTAGTACTTGGACCCAGTGTTATTAATCCTTCCCTTGGACAGTAGTATAACCTCATACCCCTCTGTAGTGTTCTCCATTAAAACTATTTTATCTACACTAGTGTAAGTACTATCTAGTATCTAACTCACACGATCAAATTCACTCAAGAAACTTCTGATAATTTCCTCATTCATGCAGACTCAATGGATACTCTTATTTGATATCCCTTTCCATACTGAACTTCTTACTGAGGATAGTATTTATCAGTGATGCACTTCTCACATCTAATCAAAATGCAACAGTTCAACACACCAAATGTTTTCTCAGCAACTAAACATTTGTTATATAACACATTATCAGATGTGTTATCTACTCTGAACATAATCAGATATCTTAGCTGCACTCCAAAAGTCTCCCAACAAATTTCAAACTGTATTCAATAAAATTTAATTTCAATTTCTTTTTTAGCTGTACTGGACTTTTCACTTTTCTCTTACTCCAGAAATCTTACTACACTGGCCAAAATGTTATGATCATCATCCAATACTGTCAGAAACCTTCAATCTTCCAATTTCTCCTTATCATAACTTCGTAGGAGAAAACATTGGCATTGCCACTTGAATTTTTAAGTTATTGGGCATAATATCTGACTTCCTGTGTTAAATAACTTAAATAAGCCTTACTGAAATTGGTACACCTTGTCTGCTGTAGCATAGACTAGATCCAGGCCTGCTGAATCTAGCTTTGTTTGTATAACTTGAGCACTAATCCAGGCATTCTATAAAGCATTCAATTGTATTTATTACTGCTTGGTAGTAACTTGATTAAAGTGTAGCTATCATTCTAAGTCTTTTGGATTAAGCACTTGGGCTTCAGAACAGTTGTTTTACATTAGGAAGGTTTGTGGCCTGCACTGTGGTGGCAGGACAGCTAGCTTACATCCTTCTAAGTTGGGAACTGCTGATTGAGGGCTCAGTGTCTGTTATTCTAAAAGTGTATTAGTTCTGGTTTAAGCACTTTGGCTTCAGGCCAGTTATTTTACATTAAGAAGTTTCGTGGTCTGCACTCTTGTGGGAGGAGATGCTGGACTGTGCCCTTCTGAGCTGGGAATTTCTGGTTAAAGACTTATAGTGCCTGCATATTTGAACTGTTTCTTACTGAAATTGGTACACCTTGTTTGCTGTAGCATAGACTAGATCCAGGCCTGCTGAACTAGCTTTGTTTGTATGCTTGTTGTTTGTTTGCTTGTTATTTCCCTGAAACGCTAATTCCACCTAAAACGCGGCTTTTCAGCGCTTCTGTGGATCCCTAGTGATATCTGCATTGCTTACTGTACTTATTTCCTTGTTTCACTTGAAAGAAAGTTACTGTTTGTCGTTTTTGCATTTAAGTTACCTGTAACACATTGCATTTAAGTTACCTGGCACTTGCTCACTAAAGCAATTATATAAGTCAGCACTAAAAAATAAAAGCACTACACCCTCACAAACTCCCCTTGAGTACCTTGTTCCCCATTGGCCCTTTTTTCAATTATAAAGGAATTCCCAATACTATTCTAGCATGTCCAAAGGTCAGTTGTCAATCTCCTCTCCGGTCCAGCTGGTGAATCTGGGAATCTTGAGGCAATGTTACAACTGCCTCATGTACACAGACAACCCTCTCCTCCTCCCAACAAATTCCAACACATGTGAGAGATGCAACCATATAGCCAAACTGGAGGCTAAGCTCTCTCAACTCAGTACTGGTGTAACCAGTCAGGAGGAGAAGGAAACCACACTCACTACAATTCCAGTCTCAGATAGCCTACCACGACAGCAAACCAAGCACATAAACAAACAAAAACATACTCGGAGGCTCTAAATAAAATCTGCCTAAGCAGCAGAGACCTCCAAAGCAGACACCCAAGCAACCGCTACCCCAAAACAAAACACGTGCAACACATAGCTCACAAAGCCAGTGTGCTGAACAGTCACAGCCCTTAAGGCTAAACAACACACCTGATACACTTGTAATAGGTGGCTCTATTGTCAGGCACATTGACGTCCTGCTCACCAGGCTGAACAAGGAGAAGGTCATGGTGAGCTGCCTGTTGGGCGCTAGGATCCACCACATAACACAAGCACTCAGGTCACTCCAAGGCAAGTACAAATATGACTCAGACATTGTCCATGCTGGTGTGAATGACCTGAGATGTACCTCCATGGACTACATGAAAAGAGACATAGAGGAGCTCTCTGAGCATGTAGCCCAGGCCGGTATGACCCTGACCTTGAGTAGCATCTTACCCTCACCATGAATGATGCCACAATATGAAGACAAGATGATCAATTTCAACAATTGGCTTAAGTATTGGTGTCATTCAAAGGGGAACCAATGCCTGTCAGCCTGGGATGACATGCTCGAGAAGCCACGATGCTTCGCTAGGGATGGCTTGCACCTGTCACCCCTGGGCTTTCGGATATTGGCAAAGGCTCTTGCTACCCCCATAGTGCCTTTTTTAGGCAAGGCTCAAAAGACAAACCCACCTCCATAGGTATCACAAGAGATAAGAAACTAAGAGTAATGCTACTCAACACCAGAAGTCTAAACCTCAAGATGCACACACTCGAAACTCTCCTTAGCATGGAGAACATCGATATCTGTGCAGTAACAGAAACCTGGTTCAAGGCTCCCGAGAGCACCCCAGCACTACCAGGTTATACCTCATACCATGCTTTTCGGCCCCAAAACTTGGACTGAACCACAAAAGGAGGGGGAGTATCAATATTCGTCAAAGATACCCACACCTCCAGGTTGGTGGCACAGCACGAAGCATCAGAGACTATCCATGTGCAACTAACAGTGGGTAAAACTGCCTTCCAGTTTATAGCCTGCTACAGACCACCCTCCCAAACCCAGGAACCCCACTCGGTCTTCCTGAGAACACTGGAAAATATGAAGGTCTCTCCAGACACCATTATATTGGGTGACTGAAACTACCCAAACTGGACTGGGAGCATTACTATAGCTCCAACACCCTAGCCCAAAGGTTCCTAGAATTTATAAACTCAAATGCTATGGAACAACTTGTTACCACTCCCACAAGAGGAGAAAACATACTGGACCTGATCATCACCAACATGGGGACTCTATGCTCCAGACCAGAAGTGTATCTCTCACTGGTGAGATCAGACCATAAACTAATCTCACTGGATATTCACATCCCGACCCCACTGCCTTCCCAGAAAACCACAGTGAAAAACTTCTCTAAAGCAAATTTCACACTCCTCAAAACTGAGGTGGAATCCTTCAAAGCCCCTGGGCCTGTGGAAAGTATGGCCCAGACCGCAGAATCCTTTATAAACGCATTCTATGAACACCTTCAGGAATGCATGGATCATGCAATCCCAAATAAAACCAAGACCCAATCCTCCAAAGGCAGACATCCTGTCTGGTGGACCCCAACCATAAACAAACTATACAATAGAAGGAGGAAGCTACTACATGATAGAGCAAAATCCCAAAAAGGGAAGGCATCTCTGATCAGTATTAGCAAAAAACTACGGGCACTCATAAAATCGTCTAAGGCCAGCTTCAAGAGAAAAATTGCACAGGACACTAAGGATAATCACAAGGCTTTCTTTAGTTATGTTAGGAACCTGGGTGGGAATTCCCAGATATGCTCAGAATTACTCCAAAATGACAAAAAATACACCGAACCCACAGACATTGCCAACATCCTAGCTGACAGGTTCAGCGCAAACTTCTCCCCCCCCACCAAAAGGGCAAATATCTATCCCAGCAGAGTGCTGCCCCCCTGACATCTCAGATGCTCAGGTAAGAGCCGCCCTCTCCAAAGCAAAAAACACAGCATCAATGGGACCAGAAGGTGTCCCGGGCTGCATCCTACATGAACTCCAAGAAGAGCTAAACCCAAACATAAAACTACTGTTCAATCTCAGCCTTACTACAGGATCTGTACCCAAAGAGTGGTGTACAGCAACAGTGGACCCTCTCCACAAAGGTGGTGCCTCAATGGATCCTGGAAACTATTGCCCCATAAGCCTGACTAGCTTGGTCTGCAAAGCTATGGAAAGAATCATCATGGACCTCATAAATAAAGATATTGGGGACCTACAGACACTGGATCCTACCCAGTTCCGCTTTGTTAAGGGCAGATCCTGCCTCTTAAACCTGGTCGATTTCTTTGAAACAGTCACCAAGGCCATTGACAAGGGGAAGGTGGTCCACACAGCCTACCTGGACCTCACAAAAGCCTTCGATACAATACCCCACTCGGGCATTATAGATAGCTCATCAGCTTAAATATAAACTCCTATTTCACTAGATGGGTTGCAAACTGGCTCAAGGACAGAACCCACATGGTTAGAATTGCTGGAGCCATGTCAGACTCCAAACCAGTTACAAGTGGCATCCCACAAGGCTCAGTCCTGGGACCTCTCTTGTTCGGTATATATTTCTCGGAGGTACAGGCCAACACGGAAGGACTGTGGCTGACCAAGTTCGCAGATGACTGCAAACTGGGCACCATAATCGACTCTCCAGCTGACACAAGCATCCTCCAAAAGGGCCTCATAGAAACAGACAACTGGTGCCAGAGCCATGGCCTCAAGCTAAATGCCAAAAAGTGTATAGTCATCCCCTTTGGCAAAGACAAAGTGCCCACAAATTACCACATAGGTGGTAGTCCATTAAGTACAGAAGAAGTAATTAGGGACCTGGGGACCCAAGTTGATAGCCATCTCTCATTTGACAACCACGTGGCCAAAGTGGTTAGAAAAACATTTTATATAGCCCACCTAATCATGAAGGGATTCACATCTAGATCAAGGGAGGTCATCGTGCCTCTTTACTCATCCCTCATCAGGCCCATAATTGAGTACAATGCCCCTTTCAGGATGTACCTTAACAGACACCTGCAGCAACTGGAAAGACCCCAAAAGTACCTCACCAAGAGGATCAAAGGGCTCAAACAGATGCCATATGCTGCCTGATTAAAGAAACTCCAGCTCTACTCAGTGGCATACCACCTGCTCAGGGGCGATCTGTGCCTGACGTATAAAGCCATATCCAACCCGGAATTAATGGACATGCTGCACCTCAGAAAATCCAAATCCCATCGAGCTACGCGCTTGAGAGACTTGAACCTCAGCACTGAAATAAATAGGACATGACGGAGGGACAGATTCATAACCCAGAGGCTCCCTTCAGTCTGGAATAAAATCCCAGTCCAGGTTAGGCAGAGTCCCTCATTGACTCTCTTCAAGAGGAATCTTGATGAGTGGATGGGAGATCGTAGGTTTACCCCGGGTATCACTTCTGTGTCACTGTTAGACAGAGGCACAGTATACTAACCTTGAAAAAGGGCATAGCAAAATTAATTTAAAATGGGTGGCGAAAGCCATACACACTCTGGCTAGGCTTATAAATGCCCTAGGGCAGATAGCCTAGTATGAACCTATGAACCTATGAACCTATAAACCTCCATACAGCTACCACAGCCAGAATGCAGCTATTTATCCAAGAAATTTACCAAAATAGTGAATTCCACCCCTTTAAATTTTAAGACCCATTATACCATACTCCATTTGTACCAGCACACTATTTAGCATTGCTGTTCTCTGTGCATTGTTTCTTCTCTTTTTACAGGCTTTCTGCTATGTTTAGCACATTTCTCTATAGTCCTCTGAGCACTTCCCATTATCATCTGTAAAAGTATCTTCACATCTTGCTTAATATGTATTTCATTATTCTACACTTACTCTCTGTCCATTTTGCACAAATTCCTTCCTCATCTTGCTTTCCAATAAAATGTGAAACATTTTCTCTATTTCTCTTTACTTAAAACCTTGACTTCTTACAACTCTTTTCTGTCAGCCTGAACATCACCTTCTGCTTATTACACATCTTGTCTTCCCTGCTTTCTCTAATGTCTATGATATGTAGCCAGTACCACCTAGATATCTGTCCCCTGATGACCACATCCCAATTTATATTCCCATTCGTCTATAAGTTCAGAAGTGTGAACCAGTGTTCTAGCCTAATGACCATCAAGGAACACTAATTTCTACATTCGCTGATCTTCTCACATCTTCTTCTATTTTATTCCATAACATTGATTGTCATTTTAGCATTATATAAGAATGGTATAACAATGTTTTAAATAATTCAGTATAGAATCTTAAACTGATGTGTCTTTTTATTATTTCTTAGACTGCTGTGCCTTTGTATTTTATTATTTCTATAGACTTCCATCTCAAATAATGTTTGTAATATTGTGTCATAAAATGTTTCAAATACAAAATTTGTTACCTGCTTATATAAAAAAGTATATAGTGCAGAAATTCAGATGTTTGCATTTATTTCTGTAATTTAAATCTTTGTTATCTTTTTTGTAAATATCCTTTGAATTATTTTGAGAATATTCACTTTTCCAACGCTGTACATGCAAAATATATTATTTTATTTCGCAAGTGGTATATTATCAGTTTTATATAGCGATACAAGACATGTCTCTTACTGTTATGTGCTTCACTGCATTGGCACATAACAAAAAAAAAAACTACACTGTATGCATCATCACTTAGCTAGGGTTAAACTATTCCTGGAACCATAAAGTCTGCTCTTTAATTTTTCCCTTAAAACTAGCCTGTTTTTAGTTTTAGCACTCAAATCTGTTTTGTTCAGAAATTGTTGTAAGCACTAAATAAGCTACAAATTACTAGAGCACTCAACTTTCCTCACTTGTCTAGAGGAAAACAGTTTTTAGTACTTAATAAATAAGCACCTATCCAGGCACGTCTAAGGGTCAGCTCCCAGTGTTTCCTCCTATCTACCTGATGAATCTGGGCATCTTGGGGCAATGCAGCAATTGCCTCATGTCCACAGACAACCCTCTCCTCCTTTCACTCAACACTACAACCTGTGAGAGATGCACTTATATAGTCAAACTTCAAGCAAAGCTCTCTTTACCCAAGACTGGACTAGACAGTCAAGAAGAGAAGGTAAACACTTGT
Organism: Protopterus annectens; assembly: GCF_019279795.1. Lineage (NCBI taxonomy): Eukaryota > Metazoa > Chordata > Ceratodontiformes > Protopteridae > Protopterus > Protopterus annectens. The sequence continues at coordinate 396,108,479 of NC_056729.1, read as the reverse complement.
ACCAGACCACACTCATCACATAGTCCCTCAAAACCTACACCATCAAAACAGACACAATAAACACAAAATACACACCTACATTCACGAAGGCTCTCAATAAAAATCTGCTCAAGCAACAGAGACCTTCAAGGCAGAAACGCAAGCAACCTCCAGCCCCCAACACAACCCAAATGACACATATCCCACAAACTCAGTGTGCCACTCAACCACAGCCCATAAGGCATAACAACGTACCTAACACTCTAGTCATAGGTGACTCTATAGTCAGGCACACTGATGTTACACTCACCAGGATAAACAAGGGGAAAGTTACTGTCAGCTGCCTGTCAGGTACCAGGATCCACCACATAACGCACACACTCAGGTCACACCACAACAAGTACAAATATGACTCTGTCATTGTTCATGTTGGTGTGAATGACCTGAGACATACCCCCCTGGACTACATGAAAAGAGACATGGGGAAGCTCTTGATCTTTTAGCCCAGGCAGGTATGACCCTAGTCCTGAGTAGCATCCTGTCATCATCCAGAATGATAACACAGTACAAGGACAAAATGATTGACTTCAACAATTGGCTAAGCTTCTGGTGTCATTCTAAGGGGATCCAGTATCTGTCTGCCTGGGATGACATGATCAACAGACCATGATGCTTTGCCAGAGATGGCCTGCACTTGTCGCCCTTGGGATTCCGGATACTGGCTAAGGCTCTTGCCACCCCTTTAGTGGCTTTTTTAGGGAAGGTTCAAATGACAAATTCACCACCGTAACAGGTACAAGCAATCAAAATCTGAGGGTAATACTACTCAATGCTAGAAGTCTAAACCTCAAAATGCATTCACTCGAGGCACTCCTTAAAATGGAGAACATCAACATCTGTGCAGTGACAGAGACCTGGTTGAAGGCTCCAGAGAGCATCCCTGCATTACCAGGCTATAATTCATACCACGCCTTTTGGCGACCTAACCTGGACTGAAACACTAAAGGTGGAGGTGTGTCCATATTCATTAAGGATATCCACACCTCCAGGCTAGTTGCTTAGCATAATGCATCCGAGATTATCCAAGTGCAACTAACTCTGGGCAAGACCGCAATCCAAATTGTAACTTGCTACATATCCCCCACCATCCCCCAGGATTCCCACTTCTCATTTCTTGATACACTGGAAAATATTAGGGTACAGCTCAACACCCTCATAATGGGCGATTTCAACTACCCCACAATTAACTGGGTAAACTACTCATGTACCAACACTTTTGCTCAACGTTTTCTGGAATTCATAAATTCAAACACCTTGGATCAACGTATCCACACCCCCACCGGGGGCAGCAATATCCTAGACCTGGTCATTACCAACATGAGCAACCAGTGTTCCACACCACAGGTCAATTCCTCGTTGGTCAGATCTGACCACAAGCTAATCACCCTAGACATCCACATCCCAACCCCCCCCCCCCCAGTTAGGGAAACCATCGTAAACATTTTCTCCAAAGCCAACTTCACGCTTCTTAAGACAGAAGTGGCAAACTTCACGACACCTATGCAGATGGACAATAGAGGTACAACTGCTAAATCCTACACAAATGCACTTTATAAGCACTTACACGAGTGCATGGATCATGCTATCTCTAACAGAACCAAGATGCTATCCTCCAAAAAAAGGAAGCCAATTTGGTGGTCCCCTGCCATAAACAAACTCTAGAACAGAAGAAAGAAACTGTTGCAAAAAAGAGTAAAATCCCATGATTGGAGGAACTCCCTGGTCAGCCTCAGTAAGAAGCTGAGATCCCTTAAAAAATCCTCCAAAGCTAGCTACGAATACAAAATTGCCACTGATTCTGAAGACGACCACAAAGCATTCTATAGCTATGTCAAGAATCTCAATGGTAATACTAAGATGTGCTCTGAGTTACAGCACAATGGCACAAAATATACAGAACCAACTGATACTGACAACATCCTGGCAGATAGGTTCAGTGCTAACTTTACCCCTCTCTCACCCCATAAAGGGCCCATCAAGAATGCAAAGTTCCTGTAATCATGGCTGCACAGGTAAAAGCCACACTCTCCAAAGCCAAGAACACAGCATCCATGGGGCCTGACAACAGCCCAGGCTGATTTCTACATGAACCACAGAATGAACTGGCATCCCACCTAAGCATCATGTTCAATCATAGCCTCACCTCAGGCTTTGTGCCCACTGAATGGCACACAGCATCGGTTATCCCACTCCACAAAGGGGGAGCCACCACAGACCCCGAGAACTACCGCCCCATTAACCTAATGAGCCTGGTCTGCAAGGCCATGGTAATCTCCAAACTCTGGACCTCACCCAGTTCAGGTTTGTAAAGGGCAGATCATGTCTCCTAAACCTGATATACTTCTTTGAAGCAGTCACCAAAGCCGTAGATGAGGGTAAGGTGGTTCACACAGCCTGTCTAGATCTCACGAAGGCATTTGACACCACCCCCCACTCTGGAATTATAGATAAATTCACTAAACTAGGTATAAATCCCTATGTCACAAGATGGGTTGTCAACTGGCTCACTGACAGAACCCACACTGTGACAGTATCAGACTCCAAATCTGACTTCAGACCAGTGACAAGTGGAGTACCACAGGGTTCAGTCCTGGGTCCTCTCCTGTTTGGTATCTACTTTTCTGAAGTACAGGCTAACACAGAAGGTCTTTGGCTAATGAAGTTCGCAGATGACTGCAAACTAGGAGCCATAACTGAAACTCCTAACGATGTGGACATCTTACAAAAGGGCCTCACTGAGACAGATGCCTGGTGTCAAAGCCATGGCCTCAAGCTCAATGCTAAACAGTGCATTGTCATCCCCTTTGGTAAAAACTCTGTACCCATGAGCTACCACAAAGGTGGTATTCTACTTAACACTGAAAGTGTAATAAGAGACCTTGGGACACAGGTGGACATTAGTCTCTCCTTTGATAATCACATCACCATAGTAGTCAGGAAATCCTTCTATGTGGCACACCTCATCACCAAAGGTTTCTCATCCAGGAAAGAAGAGGTCATTGTTCCCCTCTACTCGTCATTCATTAGACCCATTATAGAGTACAACGCCCTTTTTGGTATGTACCTTACAAGACATCTACAACAACTGGAAAGGCTGCAGAAATACCTCACAAAGAGGATTACCAGCCTTAAACAGATGCCCTACGCAGACCATCTCAAAATACTCCAGCTTTACTCCGTCGCATATCGCCTACTCAGAGGCGATCTCTGCCTAACATACAAAGCTATGTCAAACCCAGAGCTGTTCGACATGCTCCACTTAAAGAAATCCCAATCCCTGTGAGCTACACACTCTAGGGACCTAAACCTAGTCACCACAATAAACAGAACATGCCAGAGGGATAGATTCCTGTCCCAGAGACTTCCCATACTCTGGAATAAACTAGCTATTTGTATCAAACAAAGCTCCTCATTAGCACTCTTCAAGAAAAATCTTGATGATTTGATGGAAAATAGGAAATTCACCCCGGGGATCACCTCTGGGGCTGTGCTCGACAGGGGCACAGAAAATAATTTTCTTGGGTGGTGAAGGCCAGGGTACCTTTTTGGCTAGGCTTATATAGGCCCTAGGGCCAACAGCCTAGTACCTACCTAAGAACCTATGACTCTATAAACTTGTTGAATAAGGAAGCTAAAAGATAAATGCAATGATACTGTTATTCCCAAATATACACAATGTGTTACCTCTTTGTGATGTTAAACATACTGAATTATTTAACATCACTATCTCTAAAGGAGGTAGTAATGTTAAACATACTGATGGTAAAGGAGTTAAATGTACTGATTTATTTAAATTGTATTTTACAAAATGATATTACATTTGTCCATGCTAACTTCATTAGCCTTTTCTCCTATCTGGTATATGTAACTGTTCAAGTTGTCAGCAGGGGATTGTAGAAAAGATGATATTAAACTATACAGGTCCAAGGGCCAAACTGTGTGGTGCACTTGGTCTGATAAGAGGCGCAAGGACAAACTCTGCATTACTCGTGTCCTTAATGATAAGTATTCAGACTGTATTCCTTGTACGGTTATGCATTGTGACCTTCTGGTCAGCGAGGACATAATCCATCTAGTTAGGTAATTGTTTGCCTTTGCTTTAATCAAGCAGTTATAAATTACAGATGGGGCAGAGAACTGAAAGCTTTAGCCAAATCCGATAGATAATATAAGGTATTAATCCTATGTCTATTGCCTTAGTAATTTGATCTTAAAAATGACGAAGACTGGTTAAGGTTGACATAACCGTAATAAACCCATGTTGATTCAAATTTAGCTTTGCTATACCTGTACTTGTTTTTACCAGAAACTCAATATTACATCTTTATAACATTTTCCTAAAATAGAAGTTAAACTGATCTGTGTTAAATTTTTAATTTCATCTTTATTATCTTTTTTTATAAATAGGTGTGACACTAAAAACTTTCCATGACCAGAGAACAATTCTAGTTTGTAGAAGCTCAAAGATAATGTATAATATGAGAATATTTTTCATTCAACCTTTGACATATTTACAAAGTAAAAGCATATGTAATTCTTACAATATATCCACCAGTCAACAATTCTCTTTCATTACACACACACACACACACACACACACACACACACACACACACACACACACACACACACACACACACACACACACACACACACACACACATATTGTACCCCACTACACATCACACTTTTAAACTCACCATCAAGGGTAATTCCAAGCCACTCACACTCTGTGTCATATCAGAAGCCATTCACTGTATTACTTCCGACCAGAAAGCTGTAGAAGTCCTTTCCATGACTTAGTTTGTCCGATAGCTTCCTATCCTAGTTAAACAATCAATATTATCCAACTCTTTCTGCCTATCATTTTCCTTACATCAACTCCATAGTATCTCCTGCACCTCTATGGCATCTGACATCCACTCTCTCCAAAAAGAAGTAGGCATCGACTTTCCCTGAATGAGTAGGGGAACTGCTCTAGCACCCTGGTCAAAGTACCAGTAGAGAGTGTAAGTACCATCCTAGGGCTCCTCTCAAAACAGGCTATAAGCCTATAGAGATAAGTCTCTCAGCAAGTAAATAAATGAATACTAAACAAAATAAATAAATACATACATGAATACATACATATGTATGTATGTACATACTTACATACACACATAAATACATGATTATACATATGTAAATCATACCTCTCAACTGTACAAATTTTCGCAGACTGTCAAGATTTTGTCCTCATATTCTTGGTCCATTTTTCATAAAATTTTGGTTTTCTGCCAAATCAGTGGTAAATCATTAAAGACTAAAGTTCAAAAATAATGACAGACATTTGAGTTTCAGACTTCATATCCTTCAGAAAATTCATGCTAATGCAAAACCTGTTATTCTATAACCTTCTAAGTTTGTAATAGCAATATTTAAAACATGCCCCTACTTTTGGGCCTTTATCTCACTTTTATTTATGGATTTGCCCAGATTTATTGCTCTGAGAGGTTGAGAGGTATGATGCAATCAATCAATCAAAATAAGTCTAGCATCAAAAAATATTGATCGTAGTTTAATAATACACATCCAAATCATATTTTGTGAAAGTGGGTCCTGATTTAAAGATGCAGGTTTACAGAATTCAACAAACATCTTGTCTTAGTTTCACCTCTGATAGAAAGTACAGGGAGTTTGCTCTTCTTGTAAACAAGCACAGTGACCCAGTTAAATCTGTTATTTATCACTGTCATTGCTGGCCTCATTCTCTGGAGAGAAAAACAAGGGCACATTACAGACAAAAATATAGACTGAACACAGTGATGTATCCCTTTCAAAATGAATCATGCAATAAAAGCTTAAATCACTGGTTTTATAGCCAGTAGAAAGCTTATTAAAGAGAGGTGATGTAGCAGAGTTCTTTATGTAATGTAGCAGAACAGAAAAGGTCATGTCAAATCAATTTTTAAAAACGACTTTTTCATTTGAGTACTGACATGAGTAACAAAGCATAAAAAGCAACATGACAATTAAAAGGAAAATCTAATAAATTACTTCTAAAACTTTAAAAATATACCTGGATATTCAGAAGGTACCCTACCACTGGCAGTAAGAGCTGCATCCAAAACGAACTGTTTCAGCGATGCAGAAAAATATGATTTACAGATATGTTATCGCCAATAAGGAAATACATCAGTATCAGCTAACTGACATGCCTCTGACTCACCCTTAAGTACCAAATCAACTCTATGGCAGAAAGCACTGACAGCCCATGTATCAGATTGGCAAAGACATCCTCCTCATTCAGTGTATTACACAGACGCACACACACACACACACACACACACACACACACACACACACACACACACACACACACACACACACACACACACACACATGCACAGACAGTCTGCCAACAGATCACACTCACCCATTCACCCCCCCACACCCACCCACACACACACACACACACACACACACACACACACACACACACACACACACACACACACACACACACACACACACACACACACACACACACACACACACTCGCATACGTGTGCACACACGCACTCACATATGTGCACACAGAAACACACACACACACACACACACACACACACACACACACACACACACACACACACACACACACACACACACACACACACACACACAAACACACACACACCCCTTATACCACTAATACCACTGCATATACTCAGACATGCACCCGCACACATACTCACATATATACCCATCCTAACATTACTTGTCTGCTAACCTCCCCAGCACTCCCCGTTAACACCATCAGGTGAATGCAAGCCTTTGTTTGTGTTCATAAACATGAGAGGCTGAGGTAACTTAAGCAGTTGAGCAATCGCATAAATACCTTAATGCAGGCATTTCTGAATGGACAGCACATGGCTAATTAGCATAGGCTAGTCTCCCAGAATGCCTCATTTGCATCTGCAGTAGTCTGCAGAGACAGCCTATCACTGATCCCCTTCATTATATAAAATGGTCATAATGTCAAATCAGTTTGGTGTTGGAATTTTAGTTCAGAATGTTATAATTTGGAAAAATGCCACTAGGTGTTAGTGTGAGATCGCTGTACAGAGGGGAGTGGGGTTTTTACCTTTCCCTACTGTACTGCAATCTCAGAATAGGTATATGTACTAAGGCATTATGGGAGGTGCAGGGGGGATTGCCCCCCCCTCATAAAATATTAGTATATTTTCTCCATTATAGGTAAGAGGTGGTGTAAACCTTGGCTCTAGATAATTGTCACTGTTGAGCCCCATGTGCAAAAATGTCAAAAAGTGGTTGTGGATGGATGGATGGATGGATAGATTTATTGTTGTGCCTGACTGATGTTGACATTCTTTGTCTTTTTAAATCTGAAATGTTCAGGTTTGGGCACTTGCATTTTGATAAAGAGAAGGTTAGTGCTCACCATATAGATATACCATGAACTTGTGCTGCACCGTGGTAGGGCTGTGCCTGAATCAGAAATGGTAAATGTGAGGTATACTTCTTGCTTACCACATGGTAACCTTTCTGAATTCCACCCAGATTTTTTTTTAACAATTGCGACACTTAATATCATATTTCAGAGGCTTGCATTGATAGGTAGTCCTAAATGAAATAAAAAAAAAACATTGTAACCCATTGGGGACATTTAAAAAAAGAGAATGCAAAGATATTGCCATTGTTAATGCTTGTAATCCGACTCTTTAAATATACATTGGTAATAAGTAGTCTAATACTGTAAGGTTAAAGGGAAAGAAAAGCAGTCCTGAAAGAGAAAATAATGCATGGAGATGGCCACTACAGTTATACAACTGAGACATGCCTGTCTGTTCTTGTAGTACTACTACATTGTCTGTGTGTGTGTGTGTGTGTGTGTGTGTGTGTGTGTGTGTGTGTGTGTGTGTGTGTGTGTGTGATACACACACATATATATATATATATATATATATATATATATATATATATATATACAGGTTCATAGGTTCATACTAGGCTATCATAGGTTCATTCTAGGCTAACAACCACTAGGGCCCTTATAAGCCTAGCAATGCAACCCAAATATGACCCACAAATTTGATTGATATAGGTGGTGATTTATTGACTACCTGTATCCATCAGAGACATAGGTACCAGACCAGGGGTGAACATAGGTGCTAGACCAGGGGTGAAATATTAAAGTATTTTACTGCTTTATTGTTTTTCCTCAGCTTTCATGTCAATGCTGACAGAACACGTTCAGATAATCCAGATGTACAATGGATCCATTATATTTCTGGTACTGCATATGTGGTAATTTGGATCTGCTTAACCTTCTCTTTCTATGATAACATATTTCTATTTATTTAATATCCTAAAGACCTCACCTCCCATCATTACTTTTCATTATCCATATTTCTTAATGTTTATGTAAATTATGCTATGCAGTGCGTACATTCCCATAATTTAACGTCCATAGGAGCAGGGTAACCCCTGACAAAAATTACTAGTTAAGTGATCTCTGTTGGAATAAGGGGCAGACTCCCTGAAGATGATGCTCTAGATAACTCAGGATTAATTAGTGGTCCCAGTGTGGTGGAGCCAACAGGAAGTGAAGTAGGAGAAGATTCAATGGGCGGAGTCTAGCTTTGTATGAATGAGTTGGAGGGGTGGAGTGTATGCCCAGAATGCATTCTCCTCTCAAGCTTCTGGGCAGAGAGCAGAAGGGGGCATTTGTAACAAGGTGGATGCAAGTCATCTACAGACTTGTCACTTGTGAAAGTTAATGACAGTCCATTCAATGTGAAAGTCAGTGACAGTCCATTCGATGTTCAACCCCAGAGCTGTTGCTATACATACGAGAAATGCCCAGATCTCCCATGTGATGACCTTACCTGTGCACTTTTTCCCTCAACACTAGGAAAATAAATGGGCTGCATTGGTTGTACCCATGAGGAAATAAACTGGTCAGGATGACAGCTGGGAGGGATGCTTGGTGGGCAGTGGGGAAACTAGAATAGAAGGAAAAATGAGAAATCTGATGGCATGAGTAACACTGAGCTGTAGAATGAAGCTGTACTTTGTACTCTTAGAGCCTTGCATATCTGTTTACTTAATTTGTTAAACATACCCCCCTTCTAGAAATGTTTTTCTTGGGTCTATATCACTTCGATGAAACGGCAGAAGTTCGAACACCATATGTTCGAACTTCTAACCTCGAAGTGCAAAACCATCGAAGGCTTAGAACAGCAATTTTTTTCCCAGGGGAAAAAATTGCTGTTCCAAGAAACACACACACAACACAAGCACACCAAAAAAACAGCAATCAACACACATACACTTAAAATCCTACATCTAACCCTACACCAAATTGTACATACACTACTATCTATCCACTTACCTTAACCCAAACCCTAACCCTAAGGTCCGTCACTATCGCACACTCACCTGACCTGTGCACTAACCCTAACTCACCTATCCCGCCCTAACCCTAAAGTCTGTCACTATCGCACACCCACCTCACCTGTGCCCTAACCCTAACTCACCTATCCCGCCCTAACCCTAACGTCTGTCACAGTCGCACACCCACCTCATCTGCACCCTAACCCTGACTCACCTAACCCACGCCCTAACCCTAATGTCCACACTATCGAACACAATTACCTGAACCTGACCCATAACTTTCCACTACGGTGCTTAAAATCGCGAAGCCACAGAAACGACCCACCAAATTCTTTCCCTGAGAAAGAATTCGGTGTTCCACGGCTTTGCAATAATCAGTTTTTGAACTTCACAGTTCGAACATATGTTTTTCTTCACCAATATGTACTTTTATCTTTTTTTTTCTTTTTCTGCTTCCTTGTTGAGCGGAAAACTATGCATAGGGAAGCAGGAGTGAGTGATTGCACATTCCATTATACAACATGCAAACTGACTGTTTTTGGCAACCTTAAAAATTATTTTCTGAAGTTCTACAGTATGTATCTCTACTGATGAGGAATGCTAGAATTTTGTATTTAGTGGAGATATGGCTGAAGTACAGTACGAAGAAAATGTGGCCAAAACTACAAAATATCAATACTAGGGTTGGGTCAGTTTAGAAAGGTTAGGCCACATGCTAAGGGTCAAAGCTCTAAAATTTCACAAGCTTACTATCCATATAATGATGATTTGACTGAATGCTCTTTGTAGTCTCATGCAGTACATCCTAAACCTAGAAAATATATGTTCTGCTCCAAACTTCTTGTTAACCCCCCTCACAAATCCCACATACTTTTTATTAATCATAAATGTTGAATTTGACCATTCAGACACTTGTTCTTTTCCTTGTAGTTTTTTTTTTTTTTGCTAGATCCCTCCAGCACTTCATTCAGGCATATACTGCCTCTGTGTGTCCCAATTCTGCTTTCTGTAGCTGTCAGCAATAAACAGCTGTACTTTCCAAGTGGATGCACATCTCCAGGATAAATGCCACTGTTATCTTCAGCTTGTCATATTGTCAAACCATTTCTCTTCTGTCAGAATCCTATAACACCAGAACCAGTCTTCACCAATACCTGAATAGTTTTAATAGCATATCCCAGACGTGTGCATTGTTTTGTGACACTGCTCACCCCTCCCGTCTATACTTCTAATATAAAACTTAATGATAGCCATATGTACATCATTATCTATGAACTTGCTTTATACCACACCTCTTAACTACAATATTAACTTTTTCTACCTTGCCTATTCCCTTCCCTCAATTCTATTTCTTTGAATTTCCAAGAACAAATCATACAATCTATCGTCTATTTGGCAAGCCCACTAATTTTATCTCAACAAATGCTCAATTTTCAAGATCTATTAAGTATCTTTTATACTGTCATAGTTGACTTTATTTCATATGAATGTTATCTAATTAGTAAACGTATGTGTGAATAGTAATGTATATTACTTAATGTATGTTCATGTATATAACTGGATGTCTTTTAAAAATGTTTATAATATGTTGGCACTTTTCTCCCTAGGCCTCCGCTGAAAAGGGGTTTTTGACTAAACCCAGCTAGATAAAACTGGTAAACAAAAGCAAAATAAAATAAAGTAGTTAGGTTTTGATATGCTCAGTGACATATTGCACATTTGAGGTTAATGAACTGAATAGTCAAAACCAGATGTTTTTAGATCGGTTGAGTTCAGCAGCAGGTGCAAAAATTTTAAATGTCATGCAAATAATTTTTGCCAAATTTTTGGCATAAACAGCAACCTTAAACATGTTTTGCACTCCTAGCGTCTTTCTTTTTGAAGCTTAATACTTTATATGAAGTATAAAATATAGTTGGTGTTATATGTGTGGATATTCAATAAGGTTGGATTTTGATATACACAGTTATTTTGTGGGGAGGGAATTATCGGGCTTTTTATGTGATGTGTATGGTCAGTCAATGAAGAGGTTATAGTTTATGGGGGATTGATTTGGATTCCTTTAGTTTTCTTTTATCCTACATAGGTTCATAGGTTCTTAGGTGTTTACTAGGCTAATGTCCACAAGGACCTTTTTAAGCCTAGCCATGCATCCCAAATCTCTGACGAGTTCTGATATCCTTGATAAGAGTAAGCAGGGGCCTAGGAGATGAACCATTTACAGGTTACCTGTATGCATCAGAGACATCCATGACTCTGACACCAGTTGTTTGTCTGTGTCAGCCCCACCTGGAGAACATTTCTGTCTGTGTGAGACATGTGACTGGCCTCTTTGTTGAGGTGGACTCCCGAATTCTAACTTCCTGGGCCCTGTCTGTGAGCCAGCTGGCTATCCACTGGGTGACATACGGATTTGTATCTAACCTCTTGAGTTTGTCAACAATGCCCGAGTGGGGTATTGTGTCACATGCCTCGGCCAGGTCAAGGTAGGCAGTGTGAACGATTTTGCCCTCATCCATTGCTTTGGTGACCTTCTCAAAGAAGTCTACCAGGTTGAGTAGGCATGATCTGCCCTTTATGAAACCAAACTGGGTTTAGTCCAGTGTCTGGAGGTTTATTATATTCTATTGATCATCTCCATGATAATTCTTTCCGTGGCTTTACATATAAGAGTAGTGAGACTTATGGGTCTGTAGTTTCCAATGTCTGTAGATGGCCCACCTCTGTGCAGAGGGAGGACTGTTGCTTTCGGCATTCATGAGACAAGAAGCCTGTTTGGAGGCTACTGTTAAATAGCAATTCCAGAGGTCCTAACAGGTGATGTTTCATGCTATTTAGAAGGTATCCTGGGATATTGTCCGAGCCCATTGATGCAATGTTCTTGGTCTTAGAGAAAGCATTAAGGATCTGTTTTCTTTGAGTTTCTATTCAAATAATGACACTTTAAAATCATTTAGCAACTTTGACTGTGAGTCACCCATCCAGCAAGAAAGTAATGATACTGCTGGGGTTCTGTAGGGATTAAACTGATATTCATGTTTTTTGCAGCTGCTTTGCTAGATCCCTGTGCTGGAGGGTAAAATTCTTGACTATAATCCAGGCATTATTGATTTAAATAATGGCTCAGGCAATGGAGAACTAATCAGAGGAACCAGAAAAGTGATGGGGAAATGCCTGCTCTCCTCTGCTGGATGTCCTGCACACCTTAGGTGCACACTCTGATACAGAATCCCCATAGAAGATCAGAGATTGCATAAATGCGCTTAATGTGGGGAGGGGGGGGCTTAGTGGGTTACATCACTCATGAAATTGAGTGGCTCTCTTTTTTTCTGACTTTTTACCCCCACTGTCTGCTATCAGTCAGATCCTCTCTCTGTCAAATAGCTTATTCATTCCCATCATAAGTCGACGGCTGACCCTGAGGTGTTATCATTTGGGCAGCCAGTGTGGGTGGTTTGAAGGTGTTTTGTTTTCCCTTGTACTTATCCATGCACACACCCTGTGAAGTTATTGGTGAGGGATGAGCAATGTGTTGCCCATGAAGGGTGTCCCTTCACTTCTACAAGGGGCATTTTCTTCAAGCAGCCTTGCCACTCCCCCCATGAGTACTGGTCTCTCTTTGGTCTCCGCTAGGGAGATCATACTGCCTTGAGTGCCTTGAAGTGCAAACACATCTGCCTCCATCCCTTGAGATCTGAACAGCCCATTCCCCTTAACTCTTTCTCCTTCCCTCCCTGCCTGGCTCCTCCATTCTCAGGGCTCCTAAATGAACCCTGATCACCTGCAGCACAGTCAGGGCTCCATTCAGGAAGAGGGTAGGAGACTTGATAGAAAGGCCCATGGTATGGCTCTTACTGAGTGTTTGTGAGCATGTGCACAAGTAACATACATCCATAAAGAGAAAAGTCCTATCCCTTATAGAGATGATGGGACCACTTCCAACACTTAACATCTGGGACAATGGGAACAAATGAGCCATAGCTTTCACCCCTGCAAATGAATGGATCAAAAACGGGACTGAGGCAAGATTTAATTGTCAAGAAAAAACATAGATAAAAACATTACAGCTTTTGAGTTTGTGTCATTTCTTCCTAACTCAGAAATTAAATGTTATTTTTTTCTTTCTCCAGTATTACGGAATGAAATACATGTGTAGAAATGAAACAGAACATATTTTACTTAACTTGAATAACTACATACATTCATCAAATGGTGCCCTGTTTATGGCATTTCAGATTTATCCAAATGATGAGAAAACTAGGACTGTAGAACAGTCATACAGTATAAAGCAGACTGGGATCCTTTTTATCCTTTCTGGTGCAGCTAAATCTCATTATAAGGACCGGTTCTTGAATATGTGTTGCAAAATTACACATATTTGAAAGGCAATCACATTGAATCATTTTTGTGCAATTTCAAAATCCTATTTTGCTTTATTATTTTGCATAGGATCATATAAACATAAAATTACATCATTATACTGTGAGAAAACATTCTACAGTGAAAAAATACGCTGTTCTATGAATTTTATTCAATTCTGTTCAAATGCTTTCTATATTCTTCCCCAAGGCAGTTTTAAAAATGAACTAATTGCAGATACATGGGCAATTCTTTCAGAATATTTCAAATAAGGATATATAAACAAAACTCTGTTTACCAGTCTGCATGGCCTTCATGGCTGCTTCTGTCTCTGGGTTGAACAATTGTTTTACAGTCTTTCCAAACTGTCCTCTGTGCATAGCTTTTGCTACAGACACCAGATTAGCATTTCTTGCAGGGATTATGGTTTTTACTGTATACCCTTTGTCTCACAGTAAGTTGTGGCAGAGTCTGGGCAAGCTTTTCTAGTAAACAATTTTCTGTGGAGATGCTGGGGACTGAATTTAGGACCTCATACATGCAAAGTAAGTACTCTATCACTAAGCTACATCAACCTATATGTATATCTTGATGGACATATATACATACATAGCTAGAGGGAGAGAAAGGCAGCACTTCACTAAAAGGTGCAGAGTGTGCAAAGCAATTATGCAGAGTTGTGGAAGCTCTCTCTCAGTCCCAGAACAGAGGTGGAAGAGGAAGAAAGGTCACTTCTTTAAATGGGAGGCTTCCTAAAGCAGCAGATGGAGCTGACAGATTTGGTGTTGGAACTCTCAACAGGGTTGGGAGAATGGAGAGCTAGAAATGAAGCTCTCATCTAAGAGAGTGAGTGTATTAGAGACAAGGAATGCACTGAGGCCCAAAGGCCTAAAGAAAAAGAAACAGAAACTAGTAGCCTAAAGGATTTCATTGTACTAAGACTCTAAGGTTCTGACTTCTGAGAAGAGAAGCAGAGAAGATAAATATCTCTAGGCAAAGATACGTTTGAATACTGTCACTAAAGAGTGAGCTTATGGACCATCGTGTAAGCTACATACAAAGACCTAATGATACAAACTTAATCAGTGACTAACCCTAACTTGTAACACACAGACACACACACCATGGTATATATTCCCTTTCCTAACCTTTGCCCTAACCTTAGTCTGCAAATTAGTAAGCACCTTGATTGTCATATTTTTTTTTACAAATAGTTTTATGGTATAATGACTGATGTATTTTCTGATGGGAACTATTGTTCCTTAGCTGTAAATGTGTAATTATTGTTTTATAAAAAAGTTACACACATTGCAACTCATAACTTGCAATATTTATTAGAAAATGGGCAAACTGTACATTAATGTCTGATTGGAGAACAAACATTCTCTTGTAGGGTGTTAATGTATAGGTAATGTCTACTGAAAAATGAGTCCTCTACTTCATGGCAGCATACTAAGCTGCCATGGAGCTCAGACAGTTAAGAAGCAAACAGTCACCATTATTTCACACTCATTAAGCAGTGCTTTTGCAATTTAGTGAGTGTAAAATTAAAAAAAAATATAAAAGTGTGTGTGTTTGCGTGTGTGTGTGTGTGTGTGTGTGTGTGTGTGTGTGTGTGTGTGTGTGTGTGTGTGTGTGCATCAGTGAGTGTATGCATGCATGAAAGTGAGAATGAGATTGATTAAGCCATTATTTTACACTTGCTAAGCAAAGAGTTTAAAATTAAAAGAAACATTAAAAAAAGAAAAAAATTGTGTGCGTATGTGTATATGTGCTTATGTTTCAGTCTTCATGATTATATGATTGTTTGCATGCATGAAAGCAGAAGTGTGTGTGTGTGTGTGTGTGTGTGTGTGTGTGTGTGTGTGTGTGTGTGTGTGTGTGTGTGTGTGTGTGTGTGTGTGTGAAAGAGAGAGACAGAAAGAGAGAGCGCGAGAGATCGATCAAGCGGTGGCACTAGCAGTTAAAATTAATAGGTAAAGAGGTATACATATCTCTCAACTTCTTAGCTCAAGAAATCTGGATAAAGCCTAAAATAAATTATTTCCTGAAGACTGCTGATCACCAGAAAGCCTAATAAATCCATAATACGTGCTGGCTTGGTATTTGGGCTTATATTTTGCTCCTGATAAAATAAAGAGCAGAGTGCATTGATTCCTAACTGTTTCTGATTGGGCAGTGCGTGTTTGTGTTGGATCTTCCTGACTGGTCTGGTTGCTGTTCAAGGCATCTACCAGAAAAAGGCTACACTAAGCCTACAGACCCTTGCATCATCTAGGACAAGACTGTTGATCACCAGAGAGCCTGTGGCCTGCTTCTCATCTTGGTAATTTTGCTACTGTTTTGCTTCTGGTCAGAGAAAAAGCAAACATGCATTGTATCCCTGCAGTGTGACGCGGTGGTAAGACTATCACTAGTAGTAGCCAGGCAGTGGCCATTCAGGTGAATCCCCTCCTTTCATCTAGCTTGACAAAGCTAATTCTTTCTTTCTAGTAAGTACTGCTTGATTTGCTGCTGTCTAACCTAACCTACAGTTATCTTTCTAAATACTTCATCCATAAATCATAAGGGTCTATTTATTAGTTTCCTCTCAAGAGTTTGGCAGTGCCCTGTATAGAAGCAGACACGTTGAGTTGACATTTTTCCTGTGAAATCACCCTTGAAATTTCACCAGTACCTAGTTGCACAGTAGGCAACTAGTTTGCAGTGACAACAATGCCACCAAAGTTCATAGGTTCATAGGTGTTTACTAGGCTAATGACCACAAGGGCCTTTTTAAGCCTAGCCATGCATCTCAAATCTTTGACAAGTTCTGATACCCTTGATAAGTGTAAGCATGGGCCTGGGAGATGAACCATTTACAGGTTACCTGTTTGCATCAGAGACATAGGTGCCAAACCAGGGATGAATTTCCGGTTTCCCATCCAATTGTCCAAGTTACACTTGAATTGGATTAGGGAGGAACTCTGCTTCACATGGATGGGGAGCATGTTCCACAGACGGGGTAGTCTCTGGGATACATACCTATCTCTCCAGCAGGTCCTATTTATATCACAGGCAAGGTTTAAGTCTTTAGAATGGGTAATTCTGGTACTGTTTGTTTTGGTGATATGGAGGATGTCCATCATAGTGGGGTCTGGCAATGTCCTGTATGCTAGGCATAGATCTCCCTTCAAAAGCCTGTAAGAGACAGAATACAAGGATAGGGTCTTGAGGTGGTCTGCATAGGACATATTACTTACACCCTGTATTCTTTTAGTGAGGAACCTCTGTGGACATTCCAGTTATTGGATATGCCTGGTTAGGTACATACCAAAGGGGGAACTGTACTCAATGATAGGTCTGATGAATGCTGAATACAGTGGAACAATGACTTCTTTGGACTTAGATGCCATAACTTTGTTTATAAGTTGTGTAACATAGAATGATTTCCTCACCACTGTAGACACATGATGATCAAAGGGTAGATTACTATCTATGTCTGCCCCTAAGTCCTCGACTACTGGATTATCTCTAAGGGGTATGTTGTCAATATGATAGTTACCAGGCATGGATGACTTCCCAAAGGATGCTATTATGCATTTCTTGGCATTTAGTTTTAATCCATGACTCTGACACCAGTTGTTTGTCTGTCTCAGCCCATCCTGTAGAACATTTGTGTCAGTGTGAGATTCAATGACAGCTCCTAATTTGCAATCATCTGCAAATTTAGTCAGTCAGAGACCACTGACATTGGCCTTGACTTCTGAGAAGTAAATGCCAAAAAGGAGCGGTCCAAGGACTGATCCCCGAGGGACTCCACTTGTGACTGGCCTCTTTGTAAAGGTGGACTTCCCAATTATAACTTCCTGGGTCCTGTCTATGAGCCAGTTGGTTATCCACCAGGTAATGTACGGGTTTGTACTTAACCTCTTGAGTTTGTCAACAATACCCAAGTGGGGTATTGTGTGAAATGCCTTGGCCAGGTCAAGATAGGCAATGTGAACGATTTTGTCTTCATCCATTCCTTTGGTGACCTTCTCAAAGAAGTCCACCAGGTTGAGTAGGCATAATCTGCCCTTGATGAAACCAAACTGGGTTGGGTCAAGTCTCTGGAGGTTTACTATATTCTATTGATCATCTCCATGATAATTCTTTCCATGGCTTTACATATAAGACTAGTGAGACTTATGGATCTGTAGTTTCCAGTGTCTGTAGATGGCCCAACTTTGTGCAGAGGGATGACTGTTGCCTTTTTCCATTCATGTTACATGAAGCCTGTTTGGAGGCTACAGTTAAATAGTAATTCCAGTGGCCAGACATAGAAATGGGTAGGAACATTTCCTGGGTGCACATGGTTGGGACAGCATGAATAGTGATGGAGAAGCCATTGTGGACTTTGGTCTAGCAAATGGTTTAATGGTGACCATCCCATGGTTAACTCAGAGAGAGAGAGACAATCATAAGATCACATATGACAGTGGCTAGCATTTAACTTGAGGAGAATTTATTTTAGTAAAATAGGCACCAGTGATGCATCAGTGGTTGAAAATGTAATGTCAGTGAAATAGCTGGACCTCAGGATGAACCATTGTTGACCAGACTCAGCCGAGAACAGTGGTCAGAAATGGCTTGAAGATCTACAGGGACTAGGATCACAACCTATAATTTGATTTCAGCTAAGGCACATGCATTCAGGGAAATACTTATGACTCCAACAAAGACTTCAGGAAGAAAAGGAAATACGTGGAGCAAAGAAAGAAGAAGAAGAAGAAGAAGAAGAAGAAGAAGAAGAAGAAGAATGGCATCATCTCAAAACAGCATGTGTGGAGATCAGAGAACAGATCTGTGGTTGAGCCAGGTATGGAAATAAGGTGCATAAGGAAAGTTGGTGTCTGACTGCAGAACTCTGGGAAGATGACATCAGAAAAAAAGGAGTGTAGCAGGAAGATACAGTAGATGCTCCCAGCTAAGGAGGAACAGTAGTGGTCTAACAAAGAGTCAATGACAGCAGTTGCAACAACAATGAACACGACTTCAGAGAATCTCTACCATCTTCAGCAAAGTGACTCAGCAGAGTGCACAAAAAAGCACCATCAAGTTGCAAGACAGTGTCAGAAACATAAAGAAGAACATAGCTGGCAGACACTGTTTATTAGGGATGCTAGCAACAATCTGCTCAATAGTCCAGAGGACAATGAGAGGAGATGGAAGGAGTACTTCAAAAAGCTTCAGAATGATAAAAACCCTAAAGACATTGTTCTATTGCAGATGCAGGCTATAATGAAAGAAGAACAATAAACCATCCTAAGGAAAATGAAGCTGTGATTAAGATGTTATGTATTCTTAGAGATAAATAGCCTCTGTGGGTACTCATTGTAGTATGGAGGCAGGTATATTCCAGATGAATGGAGAATAAATATTCTAGTGTCCCTGTAGAAGAATAAAGTGGCAATACAAAGGCATCAGACTCCTGATATACTGCATAAGAGTGCTGGGGAGGGTTACTGATCAATAACTAAATAGAGCAGATAAAAGTAAGATGAGTTATGGGCAGTCTGGGTTAAGATCAGGATGCAGTAATACTAACCCAGCATCTGGTGAGACAGATAATGGAGAAGAAGCTAGATATGAGGAAAGAGTCAGCTCTAAAGTAAGCTGATTTGGGCTGTCCATTGATGGTTTGAAGTCCATTACAGATAAGTAGAATTAGTGCAGACTGTATGCTAGGATCCAGTGACACAAGCATGAAAAGTGTTTGGACTCATAGTGAAATTCCCCTTGTGAGTACACGGGTAAAAGACTGCATTAGCAAACAGATCAGAGGGGAAAATCAGCAAAGCACAGAGAACATGGCACTATACACAGACTCCAAACAAGAATGCCAGTAAATAATAGGTTAACAGAATGAAAAACTAATGGCACATGGGATGAAACAGATTCCAGGCAAGACAGTGGTCATAGCAGCATATTGTCACAATCAGCAGTTACTGAAATCTGAGCTGAAAGGGAAAATTGTGGAAGAGATTAACAACTTCAAGCATCTGGGTAGTATGAATGAAGAAAAGGGAAGGATGAATGAGAAGCTAAAATCTAGAATCAGAGGTACTGCATCTGATTGCCCCAAAGCACCAGGAATAGTGTGTGACAGAAGAATTTCAAAGAGGACGAAAAGTAAGACGTACAAAACAGATGTGTGGCCAGGGCTCTCAACTGCACAGATATCATGGCAGTGAAGGTAGGACAGTTGAGGAAGCCTGAGCTGATAGAAATGTAGTGCCTGAGATGGGTGACCAGCGCTAAATACAATTGTCCATTTGTCTTCCACATGTATAAATAATATTTATAAAATATCCAAGTATCATTTAATTTCTGTTCCTGTAATTCACTTGCGCCATAAATGTATATTTTGACAGGAAAAGAATCAATTCTAGATTTTGAAATGAATCGTTTGTTAGAATGTATTGTACAACACATAATCAAATAATTTGAAGCTACATACTTAATCTGCAAATTCAAAAGAAAATACATTACAAAATAATATAGTTCTTAGTTTTTCCTTAACATAGATAATGCTTCACTGCCACCTAGTGTTAGTTGGTGAAGGCTTCATCAAAACCAAGGGAGCAGTAAAAGTCTCATTTTCATAAAGTTTAAAAACTAACTTGCATTTTTCTTTGAAGTGTACACGTGTTTTGCCATTTGTTTTCATAATAACTATCAAACTGGTTTGTTCTTTAAGCAAAATGAACTTGAAATGCAAAGCTGTTTCAGGGTTAAGTTAACTTTTTTTGTTTAAAATGAGTTTAACAAAAAAAAATACAGCAACATATTCCTTTCCTTCTAATAGTAAAAATGTGAATAATTATACAGAATTTAGATCAGCATTAAAACATCTTATCCAGTCTGCCAGCTGTATATATACCCTCAAACAACATCAAAACATAATGCCTCCCCACTTATTCATTCCTCAGTGTATAACTACCAGTATTAAGCTGACTTATTTTCTCACGGTTGATATCAAATCATCACTAATCCCTTTCATCCTCCCTCCTCTGTCTGCCTTCTCATACCTATCTACCTTCCACCTTTAGCTCCATCTTCTTATCTAGCTATCACTAACTCACCCTGCCATACAACTATTACTAACTCACCCCCTTCCTTACAAATATTCCTAACTTAGCCTTCTTTACAACTATTACTAACACAACCTTCCTTACAACTATTACTAACTCACCTTTTCCTTACAACTGTTAATAACATAGGCTTACTTACAACTATTACTTACACAGCCTTCCTTCAGTCAGTATTATACACTGAGTAAAAACACACTAATTAATACTGCAATTTGTATGTATGAAGTTGTCGAATTATTTTATAGATCTGCATTTTCCACACCATCATTTGCATTTATTTCACTTATATATCAGAACATTTTGAAAAACTATCTTTGTTTATAAACTGTAGTATTTACTTATATTCTATATCATGAGTCAGGACTTTTTTATTTATAGAACAGGGCTGGACCTGAAAATGTTCTGTTAGGAGAAATTCTTTTCCCAGGTAAACAAGCTGCTTATCTAGTCTTCCACTCAATCAATCAGTCTCTGGATAAGGGCAACTAATGTGAAATGAAGATACTTGATGGGCTTTTTCCAGATCTAAGCCTTCCTTATTCATTATTAAGACATTCTTAATGACAAAACAAAAATTGGCATTAAGTGCAAAAAAAGTTTTCAATTTGAAGTGCAAGTTGTAGTTTGGCTGCAGAGACACATTAAAAAACTTTTCAATAAAACATAAAGACCAGAAAGCTTACTTTCTGGACAGGATATAGAGAACTAGAAATATATTCAAATTACATGTCTTTTTCAGGATATTAACAGAGAGTGGTTGGACTCAGAAACATGTGCAAGTCACTGAAAGGCCATTGCCCTGAAATCATACAAGCCATTTCTCAATGTGTAATGTGCATATTTGTGAAGATAACATAATGTAGAATAAAAAAATGAATGAAGAATGTTAACCTCCAAAAAAGGATATACACTAAGCAAAGTGTGATGAAAAATGATGTTTAACAGAACTACTATGATTTGCATTTCAGCGTATGATGACAGACATTTTGCACTGCATATAACAGTAGTTTTGCATACCATTGCCATAGCCACAGCACAGCAAAGTAACAACGAAATGAACAAAGTCTGATGGTGATGGAGCCTGCATGCCATAAAGTACGAGTCAAGGCTGTGCTGAAAACCCTAATGATGAAATCATTGTAAAGTACTTGATTTTCTAGCAAAATCTTGGCAAAAATATGTGACATACATGCCAGATATAGTACCCTATTATGAACATGAATGGGCCAAGTCATTGGTGACCCATATGAGTAATGCATGGTGCATCTTGGCAAATGGTACAATGCAGAGGACGATAACATAGGAATATCCCAGGCCTTAACATCAAAGTTCTTCAACACATTTTGGATGTCATGATGAAAGGTGCAAAGCAAAAGAGTATATTTCTATCAAAGTCAGTTGCATTGTCTAGTGATCAAAATCCTGCATGATATAATTACAACTCAGAATCCAAACAGATCAACTGATACATATGCAGTATGAGCTATCACTGAGGGCTACACATCACAGCAGTATCACAGTACTGATGGAACAGATTAGGATGCTGAAATCCTACCCATAGCATACCTAACACAGGGACTGCATACCGAGATGCCCAGGTGAGAAGGACTGAATCAGTGGCTATATTTCCCTGTGGGTGCCTGCTAAAATAATACCTGTTATCTAAATTGACATGTCCATTTGCCTTTTTCCAATTAACTAATTAAACCCTTTCTTCATCAGCTGACTCTCTCACCCATTCCACTGTTGGCTACCATGTGATTCCCTGTTCACTTAACTGAACTCTGCATGAGAATAAACATGTTGTACAATGCTAAATGGAATATATAAGTGACCTTTTTCTTATATACTTTCATTATATACTTTTCATTATACTGAATTGTTATTTTACAGAATCTTTCTACTTTGCTTTATAATGATTCTAGTTTTACTGGAGCTTTGGCATCTGTATTTTGCATTCTTATTGTATTGTTCTTTCTTCCATCTTTAGTGATATTTGTAATTTAAATGGATCTTTCATCCATGTGCCTGGTCTGAAAAGGGGCCTCTCTGTATCTCTGTTAGCAAATGCAAACAAATTATAAGTAAATAAATAAACACTACAAATCTCCAACATTAATGTAACGTACCATGGTGTCCAGCATTAAAGTAATGTACCTTGGTCTGGTGTAGCTGTGACAGATATGTAACTTTTTCAAACTCTCTTGTGCATGCATCAGAACAGCTGAAACAAATTCAACACCTGTCCTAAACACAGGATGTCAGTATTGCATTGCTATGGTGCTTTATCAATTGTAATGAACAGCTACAGCTTCAGTGACAGGAAGTGGAGTGTACATGTCACAGAGCTACACGGGTGCTATTTTGAAATAATGTGGACCCCACTTCCTAGGCATATTGTGGCATGGGGAATATTCAGCTCCATGACAATAGGTGAGAGTGTGAGTCAGACCAAAATCTGATGTCCATGAATTCTCAACTGCAGGAATGTTATACAAGCAATGAGCTTATGAACATGATGAACTAGTCTTATGTCGTGGCAGATATTTCCCCCAGTGGTTTTCAGATCTGACCAGAACAGTAAACTGTGGTCACATCAGTTAATAATTACCATTACACTACCCATGACAAGCTTAAATGCAGCCCCAGCTCCACTGACACTTAATGCTGTAAGTATAAACACAGGCACTGAAATACCTGGCAATAAAATGCAACTGTTTGATGATGTGTAATGTACTGTGCATCCTGCTCCAGATCCATTGACACTTTTAGTTGTAAGTATACACATAACATTGAAACAGCTGGTAATAGCATGCATCTCTGTCATGATGTCCTAGTCTGTCGCAGGAGGCAAAACTAAATCAGTAAGATGTGTGGACTGTACCATGCATGAGGACTAGCTCAGAATCACACCACCTGGGATACCATTATACCTACAGTTATCATGGACTGTGTCATAATGGCTGAGCTCTGCTGAAAGGGTTGAGCTATGCCATCTATGTAGTGGCCAAGAATATCAATGTCTCAAGATGATCAACCAATGTCATTCTTATTGTGGAATACCTCTGTACACATAGTCAATGCTCACCTTTAGGTTAGGCACCGCCATCACAAAG
Source organism: Protopterus annectens (assembly GCF_019279795.1). Lineage (NCBI taxonomy): Eukaryota > Metazoa > Chordata > Ceratodontiformes > Protopteridae > Protopterus > Protopterus annectens. The sequence continues at coordinate 396,084,451 of NC_056729.1, read as the reverse complement.
GATCCTGAAAAGTATGAATGATGGTGTGTGTGTGTGTGTGTGTGTGTGTGTGTGTGTGTGTGTGTGTGTGTGTGTGTGCGTGTGTCTGTGCACATGCATGTGTGTACATATGTATGGATGTGTGAAGAGGTTTGTGTATGTGTGTGTATGCATGCGTGGATATGTGTGTGTGGTTGTGGCTGTGTGTGTGTGTGTGTGTGTGTGTGTGTGTGTGTATGTGTGTGTGTGTGTGTGTGTGTGTGTGTGTGTGTGTGTGTGTGTATGTGTGTGTGTGTTCTGAAATGCAATAAATTATTGTATGAGAAATAAGATATGATATTCATGGAGTCATGTTTAAGGTGTTTCCTCAATATAGTTATGTAACCATTTTGCATCCTCACATGTGTGTGTGTGTGTGTGTGTGTGTGTGTGAGTGTGTGCGCTGATGTGCACGTGTGTATAGGTTCAAGGGGAACTGCATCTTATCATACAAAATAACACACATTTCTGGAAGTGCCTATCAGATGATCTTAACTATTGCTGAATGTGTTAATGTAGCCAGATGATGCAATATAGTAGTATAAGTAACCTTAGCAAATTATATGTTTTATATGCAACTGATTAATTAACGCAGTGTTTGTATGGGTCAAGTTGCTGGTACTACCAGCAAGATGCTCTCAGGATCCATGCAAGTCATGGCTCTCTCAGAGAAGTGAAGGAGAGGTGAGAGAAGCAGACAGACCTGGCAATGGACAGAGCCACTGGGACAGCTGAAATGAATGAAACAGGGAGGAGGGAAAAATAGCAGCAGTCTAACCTATATCATAACATAGTATACTTAGTCTTATGGTTTTCTGACTAAGTATTATCAAGTCATAGGATCATAGGAGGTTACTAGGCTAATGGCTCTGGGGCCCTTACAAGCCTAGACAACAGTTTATCCCCAAAAAAGAAACCTCAGTCAGCACCTGCCACCCCTGTCAATGAGGGACACAGGTGGAACCCCTGGGGCAAATTTGTGGTTTCCCATCCACTCATTAAGGTTGAGCTTGAAGAGGGTCAGCTAGGTACTCTGTTTGACATGTATGACAAGTCCATTCCAGAGACAGGATAGCCTCTGGGAGACAAACCTGTCTCTCCAGCAGGTTTTGTTGATGTCGCATATTAGATTTAGGCCTTTTGAGAGGGATAATGCACGATGAGTTAGACGTATGGATATGGAGCATCTCTAGAAGCTCTTGGCAAGACACAGATCACCTTTGAGCAATCTACGATACTGAGCAGAGTGATAGTGATTTGAGCCTGTTCACACAGGACAGATGTTGTCGGCCATGGATTCTCTTTGTGAGGTATTTCTGTGGGCTTTCCAGTTGGTGCAGGTGTTTGGAGAGGCACATACCAAATGGGACGTTATATTCAACTGTTGGCCTAATGAGGGAGGAGTACAGAGAGGGAATAACCCCCTTTTTTCTGAATGTAATCCCTTTACTTATGAGATGAACCAAGTAAAAGGCTTTTCTGAGCACTGCCTCTACATGATGGTAGAATGCGAGATTGTTGTCAACCTGGGTATCCAGGTCGCTGACTACAAGTTGTGTGCTTAGGGGGTTTCCATTGATATGGTAATCAGTAGGGGCTGTGTTTTTGCCGAATGCTCGAATGCTATGATAATGCATTTTTTTGCATTTAACTTAAGGCCATGACTTTGGCACCAGTCATTTGTTGCTGTGAGATCCTCTTGCAATATGTTAATATCATTGGGGATTGATTCTAAATGTCTTTGCCTTTAAATATTGAATTGAGCCTTCACCTGGTCAAGAAACAAACAGCTGTAAATTAAAGTGTAGAACAAACTAAGGATGGGGATAATTTGTTTTTCTTGATGTATTCTTGTAGTGTAAGCCGTCTTAGTCATTATAGCTACATCTTTTCCAAAAGTCTCTGCTAAGCATAGGTTCCATTTTTCCATCCATGCAACAACTCTGATATCTCTCATTTCAGACCCATTGTTATCCTCTCTCCCATCTCTAAAATATTTGAAAAATATATTCACACTCAACCTCTTAACTTGTCCAAAACCAGATACTTTCCCTCACGCAGCATGGCTTCAGACCAGGTCATAGTACCTGCACTAATCTCATATCCTTTATGGACACAGTAACCAGGCTTGTAATGCTGGTTACATAGTCTCTTCACTGTTCCTAGATCTCGCTAAGGCCTTTGACACAGTTTCACATCCCCGTCTGCTCATAAAACCCACCAACTTAAGTCTCTCAGCCCATACCTTAAACTGGTTTTCAGACTATCTCACCAATAGGTACCCTCTATAGACACAAATACTACTTATCTCAGCTACCTTCAACTCATGACAGGCCACAAGTTCATATTTAAACCTACAGACTGCCCATCCCTCACCGCTACCTTAAAAACCTACATACCCAACCACTCACTCATATCCTTACACCAAAATCTCCGCCAAGTCCACAAACCTTCGCGACCACCAGGCCAACTATTAATGTTCTTCTACTTGGATAAACTGTGGAACTCTCTCTCCCCTCACCTATGCAACCTACCTAACCATACAAATTTCAAATTTTAGCTTTTCTCTCACCTGTCATCTAGATGGGTATGCCCATGTCACACTCCAACATAACCCCTTAAATCCACCCTGCTCTACCTGTCTCATAGAAAAAACACACACTCTCCTCTCAAGAATTATTTTACACATAGTCCTGATAGGACCTTGCAGCTGTTTTGTTTTACATTTCTCCTTGCTAAATTCTCCAACAAAATGTTTATGTACTCTGTAAATGTTCAATCCTCCTAGCTGTCACAGGCTAGCAGCAAGTAGCCATTGCCATTATGTATGCTATGATTTATGACAAATTGCTTATATCTATAAATATGTCCTGCTTTTACATTTTTTGTACATAATTTTGTGTGTCTTGACTCTTCAAAATTTTAATTATTGTAAGTGTTACTTCACTGTAAATGTAATTCTTGGAGCTTTTCTCCCCGGTCCTCCACTGAAAACAGGATCTCCATTGGCCCAGTGGACTACCCCGGTCATCAAACTTAAATAAATAAATAAATAGGCAACAATCTATCAAATGGCAACACTCCTTATCACCTTTTCTCAACACAACCACAGGTGTACTTCAAGGATCTATACTAGGTCCCCTCTTTTTCAGTATATTCATTAACAATTTCCACACCACCCTTACCCATGGCACAGTTATCCAATATGCAGATGATTCTACAATCCCCTGTACTGCCAAATCTATATCTGAGTTCCAACATCTTACCCAAAATGCTTTTACTTTAACCAAAACTTTAATGTCAAACAACCATCTCGCTCTAAATCCCAATAAAACCAAAATCCCCCCGAAAAAAACTACTGCTTTGAACAAGAATTATTTTTTTCTGTCCTGTCCCATAATAATACTCTCATTAAAGTTGTTCCAAGTAACAAACTTCTAGGAGTTATTATTGATAAAAATCTAACATTCGACCTCCATATCCATAGCAACATCAAAAAACACATAAAAAAATTAGGTACCCTCTATAGACACTAATACTACCTTAATATTCCTGCTAAAACAGCTTTAGCATCATCCTTCCTGCTACCATCTCTACTACATGGTGTCCTAATCCTCACTAATATCCAGTCCTCCCCGAAAACCCAACTGGGCTCATGTTATAACACAATTACCAAATTTGTAGCAAATTCTAAAAACTCAGCACATCACTGCTTATCTTTACAACAGCTAAACTGGGTTGAACTCCCACACTACCTCACTTATTCACAATTAACCACTGCACATAAACTCATATACAAGCCTTCAACATGCCACAACCTCTCCTCCTTATTGATACATACCACTCTAACAGGCCCCTAAGATCCAAAAGCAGAATGATGCTGAAAGTTGAAAAACCTAACCTTGCAGCTAGTCAAATGCTGTACTCTTTTACCATCTCAAAACTATGGAATGACCCCCCCCCCCACCTTCTATCAGAACAATCAGTAATCCTGCTATCTTTAAGAAGTCTCTCAGATTGCACCTCTCTTCTCCCTGGCAATGTACTTGTGCCAAAATAGTACCTCCTAACAACTGATCCACTACTATATCCATCTACAATATGACTACTTAGGAGTGTTCTCCGACTTGCTGAATTCAACAGCTTATGTCTACAAAACTCCAAGCAACAATCAACACTGCTGCCCTACCTGACTAACTCCATCCTCAATGATCAAACTGTACACAATGTTGATGTGTAATGTTTGTAAATAACTTGTACCACTGTGTTTAATATTTATTTCCATGCATTAAGACTGTATATACACTGTAGACTGTGCTTTTTCTTGTATGTACTATTAATGTTATGTGGAGCTTTTCTCCTCAGGCCTCAACTGAAAATGGGCTCACCTAGGCCCAGTAGACTTTCCCCGTTAACAAATATAATAAATATATAAATAACTAAATGTTTTGATTTTGTAAACTGCTTTTTGAACTAAATGTTGTAGCATATTTCTGCATCCATAAATATGTATATGTTCTATATTATATCCTTGTGTGACAATTGGGGAGAGATGGATGAAGGCTGCCAGCCTAGTCAAATAGAATTTGATATATAATTCTGGCATTTGTAAATAAATGTAAAATACAGGCCTGTTTTCTTGAGTGTAAAAGAACACTGTGAAATGTGGAACTGCAAAATATGTGACAACATTGTACCCTACTGGCCCAGTGAAGCATGTTGTGACCCTTTCATGTTAGAATTTGGCTCCAGTGCATCTGGATGAAGGTTTCATGCCCATTGTTTTAAGGCTAAAGTTTATGACCAGAATTTATATGTGGATGGTGCTTTACTGCTCTGGTTTCTGTTAGAATATACATGTGAAATGCCTTGTATTGTTGTAAGTTTCTGAGCAGGTGTTAGATTGCTAAATAATGCAGTTTGTGGCCTGAGAACTCAGACCATGTGTTAAGATGATGCAATATGAATACTGGGAAAATTTAAGTGTCAAAAATGATGTAATTTGGAAGGGCCTTAGAGACATGTTTGTTAGTAATGTTTAAAGTTTAAATACTATTTCTCACATGAGACTGAGAGCATTTTGATCTTGGATTTCTAACTCAGCACTCTGCCTAAGCTCACATGTAAGTTTCTAGCACTGTGATTTCTTGTAGGAATAGTTAAAGCTAGTAAAGATTAATTAGGTATTTTTCTTTGAAATCAGATCTGTCCTACTGTATTGTTTTAAGTTTCTGTGTGATCTCTGAACTCTTAGATATCTCTGCGGTGTAGTAGTTTTGTTTTGTATTTTAATTATTTATTATTAAATATTTTAAAACCTTCTACCTGTGGCTGGTTTATGTAGAGATAAATTATGCTTTAGAGTACATTATATATTTATAGAGTTTACTGTCTAAGCCCTTCCAATAAGCCTAGACTGAATAGTCACATTACCATTGGATAATAATATTGCACAATAATAATTGGACACCCTTTAAAGGGCATTTTAGTAGCTGATATTATTAGCTGGGTGGTGGCAGGGATTACTACCATATGGTCTGGGTAATAGGGGCACAGCTGGAGAAACTGTGCCAGCCTTTTTCCAGGAAAGTCTGTACGGCTGTATAACCTCTTCTCAATGTGTGTGTGTATGTATCAGCTACCTGGGCAGAGACACAAAGCACTGGTTGGACAGAGAGGGTACTAGCTTGCCCAGTTAGGCTGAGACCTGGACCCTATAGCTGTGTCAGTGGGGAGTCTTATTGGGGACCTGGTGAGCAAAGGAGCAACCAGCCCCAGACTGACTGTGATCTCTGTGTACAATTAAGGGAAATTGTACTTTACTGTGTGTATTAGTTATCCTTTCCTCTCTTCTATGAGACAACCTACCTGGTGTTAGTGGTGAGGATTGAAGCTCCTTGATTGCTGGGCCAGGGCATGGTCATCACAAATGTTTGGCAGTGGTGGGATCTACTTCACATTCTAACTGGCTTGTAGTGGTTTGGGTAGAGCAAATTCCTGTAGCTTATGTACAGTGATCTCTAAAAGTGTTTTGTACTCTAAAACAGCCACACAGTGTATACTCAAAGTTCAGATCACAATTGTTTTATTTCTTTTGTTAGCTTAGTGTTAGTCAGGGTGAGCAGGCAGCATGTCAGCAGAAGAGTATGGAAAGCTGATAAGGAGCCAGCTGGCGGAGATGTGCCAGGCTAGGGGACTGGTGCATTGAAACCTGACTAAAGCAGACCTGATTGCAGCCTTAGTTACAACTGCATCAGAAAACAGCAGCCTGGAGGACAATCAGACTGGCAGTGGAGATACAATATCCTCGGAGAATGGACAGCTCAACCTTTCTGCAGTGGACTTAAAAATCCAGATGGAGACTTGAGTTGGAGGCCAGGCGTATGGAACTAGAAGCAGCTATGAAAATGAGGAGTCTACAAGCTGAGGAAAATGAATGGCAGAGGAGGCATGAGAGGGAAATGCTGACTCTTCACCAGAGTCATGGAGGTAATGGGGAAGGGAGTAACCAGACCCTAGTAGCACAAAAGATCAGTAAATTTATTCCTCAGTTTAAAGAGGGGGATAATTTTGATAGCTTCATTCATATGTTTGAGTGGGTATGTAAACAGTATGAAGTTGACCAAGGGCTCTGGGTACGGTTCCTGACCCCCTTACTCCATGATAAAGCTGTAACTTCTTTAAATGCAAAAATGCATGACACTGACTGTTTTGATTATACTGCTGTAAAAAAAAACACTTGTTGGAATGTTTTAAGCTAACACCTAAAATGTATAGGAACAAGTTTTGTGAGCATAGACACAAGGCAGATGAAAATGTATGTGAGTATGTTGCTGAACTGAGCACTTATTTTCATAGCTGGGTGAGTGGATGTCAGGTCACTACTTTTGAAGGGCTGGCAGACCTTTTGGTAAGGGAACAAGCCCTTAGCACTTTGCCTGTGGACATGAGGATCTGGTTAGTTGATAGACAGTGTGCTACTTCAGAGGAGTTGGGGAAGAAGGGAGACCTACACCTAGCAAGCAGGGCAGCCTGCACAGTAAAGGGACCCCCAGTACTGCTCATGGGACTAAAGGAACCCATGGTGGGCAGCACAGACTGCCCCAACAGAATCCACCAGTAGCAGGGGAAACCACTAGTCCAGGTACACGTCCAGGAGCTAAGGTTAAATGTTTTGAATGCAACCAATGGGGCCATGTTGCATACAGGTGTCCATGGAGGCAAGGTGGGGGACCAAAGGTGAGGGAGTCAGTAAGTGGGAAAGACAAAATGCCAATAGTAGGTTGTCTTGAGACAACAGGGGTATGGAACTACCATCCTGCAGATGTCCTGAGAGGGAAGGATTTGGATGAGGCAGTACTATGTACTCATGCAGTTGCATGCAGTGAGGCTAGGAGACAAGCATGTGGGTCTGGTAGCCTGGGGGAGACCCAGACAGACTGCACACTTGCAGCCAGGACTGCTGAGATGGTTACTTCAGGGAGGGAGCTGCTCTGTAGCAGTGAGACTGAATGTGAGTCACAGCTGCTTGTGGGTACTGATGTTCCCTTGGACAGGGTAACTGCAAAGGTAGAGGTGTGTAGTAGTACCCAGGCTGACAGTGAGGCACCACTGTCAGAGGATGCCAGACTTCCTGTGGAAGGGGAGCTGGGAAGGTTTACAAGGAGAGACATGAGAGAGGCTCAGCTCTCAGACCCTACATTGCAAGGCCTGAGGCAGGTAGCTAGGGAGGCACCTGATTCTCAAGGGAAGGGGAAATCTGTATACTGGAACAAAGGGTTACTGTACAGAGAGTGGACCCCTCAGGGAGGGCTAGAAAGTGAGAGAGTACAGCAATTGGTAGTGCCTAGAGCTTACCATCTGGTGCTTTTAGCCATAGCCCATGATATTCCCTTTGCAGGTCATATGGGCATAAAACGTGCAAAGAGGCGTATTATGCAAAACTTTTATTGGCCTGGAATTTCCAGAGATGTAACAGGGTACTGCAGGACCTGTGAGCAGTGCCAAAAGGTAGGCAAGGCAGGAGACAAGGTGAGAGCTCCTTTGATGCCTTTGCCTGTGATTGAGGAGCCAATTCAGAGGGTAGCTATGGATATTGCGGGTCCTCTAAGTACCCCAAGATCCACAGGAAAAAGTATATCCTAGTGATTGTAGATTATGCTACACGATACCCTGAGGCAGTGGCTTTGTCCTCCATTGAGGCAGAGAAGGTGGCAAATGCTTTGCTAGAAATTTTCAGCAGGGCAGGTTTCCCAAAGGAAATACTGTCTGACAGAGGTGCCAATTTTATGTCAGACCTGCTGGCTTGTCTGTGGAAGTCCTGTGGGGTGAAGCACATGAAGACCACCCCCTACCATCCCCAAACTAATGGTCTTGTTGATAGGTTACAGTCTACAATCAAGTCCATGCTACGGGCATTTGCAGATCAGTTTAAGAGAGAGTGGGACAAATATTTGACCCATCTGTTGTTTGCTTACAGAGAGGTTCCCCAGGAATCCACAAGTTTTTCACCCTTTGAGTTGCTGTATGGGCATAGGGTGAGGGGACCTCTAGATTTAATTTGAGATGAGTGGGAAGGTGAGTGTGAGTCTCACAAGGAGTCTGTTGTGGCATATGTCTTGAACCTCAGGACAAGGCTCAGGAAACTCATGGGCCTGGCCCAGGAGAACCTGGCAGAAGCCCAACAACAGAAAAAGGTGTGGTATGACAGGAATGCTCAAGCTAGAGAGTATGCTGTAGGGCAGCAGGTGATGGTTCTCATTCCTGTCAGACTCAAAATGTTGCAGGCAGCTTGGGAGGGACCCTACAAGGTGGTAAGAAAGGTAAGTGATGTTAACTACATGGTGGAAGTGCTAGGCAGATAGCAGGGGCACAAATTGTACAATGTTAACATGATGAAACCTTACCATGATAGAGAGGCCCTTGTGCTGAGCATTTACAGTGGATAGCAGGAGACGTCTGAGAGAGATCTTGTGACTGAACTCCTCCGTGAGGCACGGGCTGACACTTCGGTGCAAGGGATAGCAATGTCCCAGCTGATTTTAGTGTCAGCTTGAACCAGACACCCTTGGGAATTAGGGTTGAACTTAGCTAGGCCTGTAAGGGCCTTGGGGTCATTAGCCTAGTAACCTCCTATGAGCATATGATCCTATGCTAACAAGTATCCTCACAATACTAGTGCTTAAATGAATCAGGCAAAAAATGTCTTCTCTATTCTTTGTTGAGTGCAGACTAATTGAGGCTCTATACAGTCACGCTCAACTCACTGAAGGACTCCTCCATAGGAAATCACTGCTAGTAAGGTTTGTACTATCAGTCATTTATTTTGTTATCACAGATTTACATTTTCTACATGTTTTATATGTTTGGGATTGCCCTTCACATGGAGAGCACATGTCGGCTTACACCCATGCAAAGAAAACATACATTTAATTTTTATTGGGCTAAATTTACAACAAATTGGGCTTGGTTGCTTCATTTCTTACTGAGCTTTAACTTGCGGAGGGTCGCAATGGAGGTGGCAAAAACATCTGAACAATCAGAAAGCAACAGCGGCTAGGGAAAGAAAGACTGCTTATGGCTTTATTTCCTCTGACATCCTGCTATACTTATATGGTATACCTAAAGAAAACTTTACAGCAAATATGCTACAAGAAGGTTTTTGAAGAAACTACTTATCCTAACATAGTTCAGAAATGCAAGGGGTCCCCGAACTCCTTTTGAAAAAGTACATTACTTCTGAAAGACCCAGAGAGAGGCACAATCTCAATGCGCTCAGAGTTAAAGGACTAACCTGTCTTGTTTCATAACACACATGGCAGTGACATTACTTTGAGAGCTTTTTTTTGATGGCAGTAATGAACTGAGATATGTTTAGTTTAAACTTCCTTTCTGTGTTATCATCTGTATTGTCACAAACAAGTATGTGACATTCTATAGATTACAACAGGATCATATTGTCACAGGCAATGCAGCCTCTGATTATCACAGCCTCATTCATGTTGTATGCTTGTATTGAATGTTTTCAGAATGTATTCATAGTAGATATACCATTTGTACTTGTGACAAAATGGAGCTTATTCAGTATTCAGTATTCAGTGTATGTGTGTGTGTTTGTGTGTGTGTGTGTGTGTGTGTGTGTGTGTGTGTGTGTGTGTGTGTGTGTGTGTGTGTGTGTGTGTGTGTGTGTGTGTGTGTGTGTGTGTGTGTGTGTGTGTGTGTGTGTGTGTGTGTTTGTCAATATAGATAGATAGATAGATAGATAGATAGATAGATAGATAGATAGATAGATTTGATTCTATTTCATTTAATGTAAAATCAAAATATCTAGGATTCCGGAACATGGCGTCTATCTGAAAACACCTTCTCCACATAGCTCCTCTCTCAATTATCGGGTGTTATAGCAATACCACTGAAATCCCGGTTTTAGACCTCAATAATACAAACCTAAAATCTGAGAAGAAAATCCGAAATTGGAATTCTACTTTTTCCTGGAAAGATACAGCTATAATAGTACTACAATTAATCAAATACGAAAACTGCGACCCTACACGTGGAAATTAGAGGCCTGGAGACTTTAGTACTACAGCAACTGACAGCACCTTTCTGAGGACTCGCTTCATCATGCCGAAGGAAATTGAAAATATGGACTTTCAAAACACTAAAGTTAAATACTCCACTATTTCAAATTCACCTGAAAAAGAAGCTAAACGACCTAGATCTGCTAAAAACAATCAGGAATTAACCAAAACCTCAACAAAACTGAAAAATGTAGATACACTACAGATTGATGAACTGAAAAGTGCTCTCCTTCCCTTACACTCAGCGATACAAGAACTATCAGAAAAAATGACTTGTTTCGGCTCTACAATAAACAAAATAGCCGATAGACTAGATCTTGTTGAAAACAAAGCTAAATCAAATGAGATAGAAATTGAACACCTGAAATCCGAAATCCAGCTTAGAGACAAAACCATCTCTGACATCCAAACCAAAATTATAGATCTGGAAGCCAGAAGTAGGCGCAATAACCTAATAATAAGAGGAATATCCGAAAAATACGAAACCTATCAGCTAATGGAAACCATCACACAAGTGTTTAATGATCTTTTACAATGAAGGACTCTCCTACTAAATATACTATCGAAAGAGCACATAGAGCCCTACGAAAACGTCAGATATCTGATCCACCTAGACCCATATACGTTAAAATGCTTAACTTTCAGGATACCCAAACCATTATTAAAACCTATAAGGAATCAACTAATTTCACGTGGAATAACCAGAAAATCAGTATCGCACTTGACCTACCCATTGAAATCAGAGAGAAACGACGCAAGCTCTCCACATACTGCTCAGATCTCATAGCCAGAAAAATCAAATTCCAAATGAGGTTTCCACATTTATTATCCTTCACCTTTAAAGAAGTGAAATATACCATGGCGACGCCGAATGAAGCGGACACAATTTTTGTGAAATGCTTCGGATCATCGCCCCTGAAGCATTAACCTCTCAGAGTCTTTGTATTTGCATAATCAGTCATCTTGGTTGAATTGCAGCAGTTCGATGTTGCGTGAATACAGCTGTTAAGAAATAAATCATTTATTTTTGGATGTGTCGCTAGAATCACTTTAATGGGTCCATTCATGCTGGTATGTGTTGAATGGGGGTCCTATTACACATAAGCACAATATCATTATCTGTTGGCTGCTCAACATAAACCGGAAATACTAGTAATTAACTTCCTCCACTCACACGAAGAAATTGTACTACCCACACCATCAGACTATTGCGAGACTATTGATCTACCACCCACTGGATCTTCGAATCCTATCCAATGTCCTGCTCATTTAAACGGAAACTATCTTAACCACAGATGAATTCTTAAGGATCGATAGGTCCTGCTATCTATGGAACTTTATTGTGACACTTGCAGGCTCAATCTCTATACCCTACTGGTACCTTTCATTTGGTTACGAGACTTGAGATGAATACTGAACACTACAACTCATATTTTATCTACAACTCAATGGTAGTTTAACTAAATATAGAAACAGTATATTCTCAATGCCTACTTTACAACACTGGTTTAAGGAAAAAAAAAAAAAAGAAAAATTTCTAATCTTGCTGCCTTACAAAAATTTTTTTTTTTTTTTTCTTTTCTACACAAATGGTTAAACCATTAGGCTACAACCCTTGGGAATGGAAAAATTTACTGATCTAAATCTTTGATGTGATTGTCCTGGTGTTAACGACCTATTCTATACCACACCTGGTTTTTACCTAGGTGTTTTATTTAAGCAATCATATCTTTATATATTCCAGGGGAAACCTGAGGAGTCATAATGTAACGTGGCACATGCCTACTTGGTCTAAATAGCCTTGGCTTTAAAGATAATACCCCACTAAGATTTTCCTAAGCTAGCATGCATAAAATCAAATGACATCCCATCCTCTATGTGGACCATTGATCCCGTCTGAGCTCTTCTAATGGGTCTACATAGTAATTCTATGATTACATGAGAATTGTTTCCTTCTCAAATTAGACCTAGCCTTAGGAAACTAATATACCAGATGAACTTAGCTATATTCCTAAAATAAGAAAACATAATGAGATGCTCTCTATACAGTTGAACTTCATTTGGATACAAGCCACCTGGTTTGGTAATCTTATCAAACTTAATACCCTGAAGTATCTTACAGTACAATTACTTTGATTTTAGACATATACTGGCCCAGAATCCTTCAAACTGAAAACATTTTATATACCACAGCTGGACCAGTAATCAAGATAATAAGATACAAGAACCTGATAGAAGTTAAATACCCTAGTGTCTTTCGATTAGGGTCACAAATTAAAGGTTCTTCTACTAACTCTACTAGAAAATAAACCTAACTATAAGCATCAACTCTAGCCTGAAATTTAGGGGATAAACTGTTCTGATTCTATTAATGTCAAGACTTAAATAAAATCCCCTGAAGATCTTATAAGATGAACTCTATAGTTAACCAAACCAATTGATGTATGGTCAATACCTTACATAAATCACCCCCTCCTTCTTTATTCTTTTCGTTTAAGTTAATCGTCTTGGAGGGAAGCTGTGTGGATACATTATGAAGGTTTTTGGATGACTTGCGAGGGAACAATTGTGTTATTGTATATTAAATGTAAATATTGTTGGTATTTTTTAAACTACCATTACATCCTTCTTTTAACTAAACTGTTTTTTTATAATGTACATAGTTTTTGCCTTCTCTCAATGTTAGGTAGTATGTGGCTAGGCACGGGGTTGATATTGAGAGATTGTGGTGCCATTATTTTTTGTACCTACACTTACTACATATTCACCAATAATTTACTTTTTGTGATTCTTCTGCACCTTAAATACTCTTACATGGATTACTTAATTATGTTTTGTAATGGTTAACACTTGGAATATTATATCTTGGAATGTCAGGGGGCTTCAATCAAAAGACAAAAGGAATCTGTTATTACACTTGCTATATAAATCCCAAGCTGAAGTATGCTTTATACAGGAGACTCATATGGAACATAATGAATGGGACAAGGAGAATAATAGAAAATGGGTAAAAGAAATTATATCCTCGGGTATCTCTAACAACTCCAGAGGAGCTGCTATCATCATTAAAAAATCCTTTAAACCTCTGATTACTGACCGAGGAATGGATCAGGGAGGTAGATGGTGTTTCTTTACATGTGAAACACATGAATTAAACAAACGGATCCTATTCCTAAATATATATGGACCATGCTCGGGTCAACAAGATTTTATTATAAATATCTATAACCTTCTTCTTAAGTTCCCTAATCATATATTAATCCTAGGGGGCGACTGGAATATGGTCATTGACCCAAAGATAGACAGAACGGGCAAACCGACCACCTCAAACATTCAGGATTCCCTGGTCTTAAAAGAATTAATCCTAGATTATGATTTGATTGACCCTATCTCTTTGGATAATGATTCTGGAAACAATAATAGTTTTACCTACTATTCTAAATGCCACCATTCTTGGTCACGTATTGACTTCTTTCTAATCTCAAGTGTTCTATCCAATGACCAAACTAAATTTAGAACGGAACCGAGATTCCTATCCGACCATTCAAAAATCTCTCTGGAATTAGTTCCCACACTCAACTCACCCCGAATCTACAAAAATTATAATTGGTCTCTAAATAGTAACTTACTTAAAGAAAACTCAACAGCTGAGGAAATCACATTAACTATTAAGGAACTCTTTGAACCCTTCAGAGACATGGATATTTCATTTGACATCAGATGGGTCGCATGCAAAGCAGTATTGAGGGGGATATTCATTAAGAAAGCTACTTACCTCAAGAAACTTAGCAAAATTCGAGAAGAGGAACTTAGTTTGGAGATTCTAACATTAGATGACAAACTCCGATTAAAGTTCTCTCCAGAGATAGAAAAGCAACTTCTTTCTAAACAAAAGGAATTAATGGAGCTCCAGCAGTCTAATTTCTCTCTTTTAGAACTTCGCTATATTGCCAAATACTCTGAATCTCTACAAACTCCATCTAAGGCTCTTGCTAGGCTGTTAAACTGCTCGCCCAGAGCCCCTAAAATTACATCACTTAAACATGGTAATAATATATATAAGACTAATACACAAATCATTCACCTATTTCACCAAATTTACAGTGACATATATGCCCTTAATTCTCCTACACCCTCTCAAAATGAAATGAGGGAATTCCAAGCTAACCTCTCCTTCCCAAACTTAACCAGTACCCAGGGTAAAGACCTCATAGCCCCAATCAAGAACTCAGAGGTAAACATAGCTATTGATAATCTTAAGTTGGGAAAATCTCCAGGTCCTGATGGATTCACTTCTGAGTTTTATAAATCTTTCAAGATTAAACTTGTACCCATTCTTACACAACTTTATAATCATATCATAAAATGTGGCATATCAGATAAATACATTAATTACTCTAGAACTATCCTAATCCCTAAAAACACACTTGATACAACAAACGTAAACAACTTTAGACCAATATCAATCATGAATGTGGACATAAAAATCTTTACTGCTATTCTGGCCAATAGACTTAAAAAAATAATGCACACTTTAATCTCTTCCAAACAATCTGGGTTTACAACTAACAGACATACATGGGATAATTCCTTAACCTTAGAATCATTAATAAGCATCACAAAAAAGGAAAAGAATCCTATCTATGCATGGATAATAGATGCTAATAAAGCCTTTGACAGGGTGAACTGGAATGTTTTATTCATAGTATTGTCTTCTTTTAATATTCCATTTGAATTTATTAGTATTATTAAAACATTATATCACAACTCCTTCACAAAACTATACATTAATGGACAATATTCACAACCAATAAAAATTGCGAATGGAACCCGACAAGGATGCCCCCTCTCCCCCCTATTGTTTAACCTTTATACTGAACCTCTCTTTTTACTCCTAACCCAGCAAACTCACCATTCGATCCCCAGATTATTTAACACTAAAGTGAGCCTAACCGCTTTTGCGGATGACTTAAACCTGTACTTTCAACATCCATTGTCCGACATGGAAAAGTTAGTTTGATCCCTGAATACCTTTGCTGACATAACTGGATACCAGATAAATAAAAATAAATCCTTCATCTTTCCAATTAATCCCCTTGCACACAAAAGCTATTTATTCCCAGACACATCTACCCGTATAGAGAACTCCCTTAAATACTTAGGAGTACAGTATGACCACACCTCAACATCTATTTTACAGTCCAATCTATCCAAAACTTGGTCTTCCATTTCCCAGGATATTTCAAGATGGCAAAAATTAAACCTTCCAATGCTTGCTAAAACCTCCAGCATTAAGATGAATGTATTTCCTAAACTTCTTTACCTACTTAACTCCTCTCTCTCTTCTTCTCCTCTCTCGCTATTTAATAAAATTCACAAAGCCTTCGCAAAATTTATATGGCACCCTAAAGCGGTCAGGATCTCTTATCTAAGGCTTACTCTACCGAAAAAGCAGGGGGGACTAATGATGCCTAACCTACATTTATATTATAAAATTATTCAAGCGAATAGAATCTATACTATTGCAAACTATCTACCAAACCCGAACACTTGGTATCCGATATGGGTAAAACTATGGTACAACTACACACTAACGAAGAAGATTAACCCTAAGGCATTACCCTTCCTAAATAAATACAACCTCAAAAAGTTGAATCTTCTTCCCACTCTTAAAGGACTAATAAAATCCTTCCAAGATTTATTTCAATATACGAAACTGGAAAATGTCCTTCTTCTATTCCAACCCTTCCATCTCAATCCGAATATAACCTTGAACAATGTAATGATTAATCTAAATGATTTCCCTCTAATTAAAGATCTTACCCTTTGGGATATCCATAAATATAACCTCTTATCTCTAACTGACTTACGAATGGTGTTGGGTTTATCCAAAAAGTACATCTCTGTTCTAAGACAACTTAGAGAACTTACTCTATCCATTATTCATAACTTCCCCAGTACAGAGGAGGAACAGAAACAGGTAGAAACTCTTCTCCAGAATCTAACCTATAAGAAAAATATGATCTCAATAGGATACAGATCCTTTTCTAACTTTTTAAATCAAGGGAAAATCCTCTGGACGGATTATTGGGACCATCTGGGAAACAATCTAGTAATGAACCAGAAACTACTAGCTATTAAACATACTCAGATGTTCTCCCCATATAAAAAACTTCTTTATACTCAATTTATGATTTTCAACAATCTATACCTTACCCCAGTTCATTTAAACAAATTTGATCCCAATCATACCACTATTTGCTCCTGTTGCTCTTATCCACATACCAACTTGGTACATGTATTATGGTATTGTAAATATGCTTACAACCTCTGGTGTTAAGCAAAGTTTGTTTAGAGAAAATGGGATATCATAAATCTACACTTACATGGGAGATGGCACTACTACATATTACTAACGTTCACATGCCCAAAATCAAACTTCATGCCCTAATTGTCATTTGTCTTTTGATTAAATATTATATTACCAAACACTGGTTGGATCGTACTAAACTTAGATGGAAAGATTTTAAAATCTTAGCTACTCAGTACATTCGATCTCATAAACTGTTAATAAGTAATCCTGATAGACGGAAATACTATCAGAAATTATGGGATTTCATATTTCAGATTTTATCCAATGATTAGTAATCTATATCAATTTGCAATTATTCCTCCTGATCTCTTTATTATGGAACATTTATATCCTTCAGGGTGTTTAGTAGTTTATTAAGTGCACTTTTCCTATTTTGCTCTAATCATTGACTTTTTTTTTTTCTCTCCTTTTTACTTTTATGTACACTTGAGAAGAACTGGCACCTTTATATATAGGTTGTTGTTTGACTTATGTTATTCTGATATGAAATCAATAAAGTTGAGTTTTAAAAAAAAAAAAATATCTAAACACAGCTGATCATAACACACTTCATCTAACTTAGCACAAGTCAGAAAACATTAAGAAAAAAATATTTTTGCAGTGGGCCAAGCTCCCCTGCACCACCCACATGTGGGGGATGGGAGTTCACCTCCAACATACTCCTAAATAATATACAACTCCACAATCATACTACAGTGGAAGAAAGGCAAAAACACTGTAAGTACACCACTAGCTTGCACAATCCAACCCACTATGATTAAACAAACTGTAATATTAATTATAAATCTAAAAGAAAAGTAATACAACTGATCAAAAGTCATAAACTGTCCTTACTATCAGTGTCAGAACTGCTAAATATACTGGAGAATATCATTAGAACAAATGTGGATAGATCACTTTTTTAGACCACTTGTGATTATACAAAGAGATAGACTACTTAAATGTAAACTATATTTGTAGATATATATATATATATATATATATATATATATATATATATATATATATATATATATATAGAGCTATAGATATAAATATATTTATATATTTATCTCTCTCTCTCTCTCTCTCTCTCTCTCTATATATATATATATGGGTCTACTTCACATGGTCGACAGTTCATTTGATCGACTTTCATTTGGTCGACAATTCATTTGATCGACAAGCAGTTTTATGTGGGGGGCTGTGCCCCCCACACCCCCCAACTAAATATATCAACTCCAGGGTCGCACAACATTGGGGAGGGGGGCAAATCTGCCTGTCGACCATATGAATTGTTGACCAAATAAAAGTCGATCAAATGAACTGTCGACCATGTCAAGGGGACCCATATATATATATATATATATATATATACTGTTTGTCGTTTTTGCATTTAAGTTACCTGTAACACATTGCACTTAAGTTACCTGGCACTTGCTCACTAAAGCAATTATATAAGTCAGCACTAAAAATTAAAAGCACTACACCCTCACTCCCCACTGGCCCTGGTTTTCAATTATTAAGGAATTCCCAATATTATTCTAGCATGTCCAAAGGTCAGTTGTCAATCTCCTCTCCGGTCCAGCTGGTGAATCTGGGAATCTTGAGGCAATGTTACAACTGCCTCATGTACACAGACAACCCTCTCCTCCTCCCAACAAATTCCAACACATGTGAGAGATGCAACCATATAGCAAAACTGGAGGCTAAGCTCTCTCAACTCAGTACTGGCATAACCAGTCAGGAGGAGAAGGAAACCACACTCACTACAATTCCAGTCTCACATAGACCTACCACGACAGCAAACCAAACACATAATCACACAAAAACATACTTGGAGGCTCTAAATAAAGATCTGCCGAAGCAGCAGAGACCTCCAAAGCAGACACCCAAGCAGCCGCTACCCCAAAACAAAACACATAGGTTCATAGGTTCACAGGTTCGTACTAGGCTATCTGCCCTAGGGCATTTATAAGCCTAGCCAGAGTGTATGTGGCTTACACCACCCCTTAGGATGAGAATACTACGCCCTTTTAGGGTACTATGCCTCTGTCTAGTAGTGACAAAGAGATGACCCCTGGGGTAAACCTACGATCTCCCATCCACTCGTTGAGATTTCTCTTGAATACAGTCAGTGAGGGGCTCTTCCTAACATGGACTGGGATTCTGTTCCAGAGTGTAGGGAGCCTCTGTTCCAGAGTGTAGGGAGCCTCTGATGCTTCGTAGGGAGCCTCTGATGCAACACATATCTCACAAAGCCAGTGTGCCGAACAGTCACAGCCCTTAAGACTAAACAACACACCTGATACACTTGTAATAGGTGACTCTATCATCAGGCACACTGACGTCCCGCTCACCAAGCTGAACAAGGAGAGGGTCATGGTGAGCAGCCTGTCGGGCACTAGGATCCACCACATAACACAAGCACTCAGGTCACTCCAAGGCAAGTACAAATATGACTCAGTCATTGTCCATGCTGGTGTGAATGACCTGAGACGTACCTCCCTGGACTACATGAAAAGAGACATAAAGGAGCTCTCTGAGCATGTAGCCCAGGCCGGTATGACCCTGACCTTGAGTAGCATCTTACCCTCACCAAGAATGATGCCACAATATGAAGACAAGATGATCAATTTCAACAATTGGCTTAAGTACTGGTGTCATTCAAAGGGGATCCAATGCCTGTCAACTTGGGATGATATGCTCGACAAGCCACGATGCTTCACTAGGGACGGCTTGCACCTGTCACCCCTGGGCTTTCGGATATTGGCAAAGGCTCCTGCTACCCCCATAGTGCCTTTTTTAGGCAAGGCTCAAAAGACAAACCTACCTCCATAGGTATCACAAGGGATAAGAAACTAAGAGTAATGCTACTCAATGCCAGAAGTCTAAACCTCAAGATGCATGCACTCGAAACTCTCCTTAGTATGGAGAACATCGATATCTGTGCAGTAACAGAAACCTGGTTCAGGGCTCCCGAGAGCACCCCAGCACTACCAGGTTATACCTCATACCATGCTTTTCGGCCCCAAAACTTGGACCGAACCACAAAAGGAGGGGAGTATCGATATTCATCAAAGATACCCACACCTCCAGGTTGGTGGCAAAGCACGAAGCATCAGAGACTATCCATGTGCAACTAACAGTGGGTAAAACTGCCTTCCAGTTTATAGCCTGCTACAGACCACCCTCCCAAACCCAGGAACCCCACTCGGCCTTCCTGAGAACACTGGAAAATATGAAGGTCTCTCCAAACACCATTATATTGGGTGACTTCAACTACCCAAACATAGACTGGGAGCATTACTCTAGCTCCAACACCCTAGCCCAAAGGTTCCTAGAATTTATAAACTCAAATGCTATGGAACAACTTGTTACCACTCCCACAAGAGGGGAAAACATACTGGACCTGATCATCACCAACATGGGGACTCTATGCTCCAGACCAGAAGTGTATCCCTCACTGGTAAGATCAGACCATAAACTAATCTCACTGGATATTCACATCCCGACCCCACCCCCTGCCCAGAAAACCACAGTGAAAAACATCTCTAAAGCAAATTTCACACTCCTCAAAACTGAGGTGGAATCCCTCAAAGCCCCCGGGCCTGTGGAAAATACGGCCCAGACCGCAGAATCCTTTATAAACTCATTCTATAAACACCTTCAGGAATGCATGGATCATGCGATCCCAAATAAAACCAAGACCCAATCCTCCAAAGGCAGACGCCCTGTCTGGTGGACCCCAGCCATAAACAAACTATACAATAGAAGGAGGAAGCTACTAAATGATAGAGCAAAATCCCAAAAAGGGAAGGCATCACTGATCAGTATTAGCAAAACTACGGGCACACATAAAATTGTCTAAGGCCAGCTTCGAGAGAAAAATTGCACAGGGCACTAAGGATAATCACAAGGCTTTCTTTAGTTATGTTAGGAACCTGGGTGGTAATTCCCAGATATGCCCAGAATTAGTCCAAAATGACAAAAATACACGAACCCACAGACATTGCCAACATCCTAGCTGACAGGTTCAGCGCAAACTTCTCCCACCAAAGGGCAAATATCTATCCCAGCAGAGTGCTGCCCCCCTGACATCTCAGATGCTCAAGTAAGAGCCGCCCTCTCCAAAGCAAAAAACACAGCATCAATGGTACCAGACGGTGTCCCGGGCTGCGTCCTACATGAACTCCAAGAAGAGCTAAACCCAAACATAAAACTACTGTTCAATCTCAGCCTTACTACAGGATATGTGCCCAAAGAGTGGCGTACAGCAACAGTGGTCCCTCTCCATAAAGGTGGTGCCTCAACGGATCCAGGAAACTATCGCCCCATAAGCCTGACTAGCTTGGTCTGCAAAGCTATGGAAAGGATCATCATGGACCTCATAAATAAAGATATTGGGGACCTACAAACACTGGATCCTACCCAGTTCGGCTTTGTTAAGGGCAGATCCTTCCTCTTAAACCTGGTTGATTTCTTTGAAACAGTCACCAAGGCCATTGACGAGGGGAAGGTGGTCCACACAGCCTACCTGGACCTCGCAAAAGCCTTCGATACAATACCCCACTCTGGCATTATAGATAAGCTCACCAGCTTAAATATAAACCCCTATGTCACTAGATGGATTGCAAACTGGCTCAAGGACAGAACACACATGGTTAGAATTGCTGGAGCCATGTCAGACTCCAAACCAGTTACAAGTGGTGTCCCACAATGCTCAGTCCTGGGACCTCTCTTGTTCGGTATATATTTCTCGGAGGTACAGGCCAACACGGAAGGACTGTGGCTGACCAAGTTCGCAGATGACTGCAAACTGGGCACCATAATCGACTCTCCAGCCGACACAAGCATCCTCCAAAAGGGCCTCATAGAAACAGACAACTGGTGCCAGAGCCATGGCCTCAAGCTAAATGCCAAAAAGTGTATAGTCATCCCCTTTGGCAAAAACAAAGTGCCCACAAATTACCACATAGGTGGTAATCCATTAAGTACAGAAGAAGTAATTAGGGACCTAGGGACCCAAGTTGATAGCAATCTCTCATTTGACAACCACATGGCCAAAGTGGTTAGAAAAACATTTTCTATAGCCCACCTAATCATGAAGGGATTCACATCTAGATCACGGGATGTCATCGTTCCTCTTTACTCATCCCTCATCAGGCCCATAATTGAGTACAATGCCCCTTTTGGGATGTACCTTACCAGACACCTGCAGCAACTGGAAAGACCCCAAAAGTACCTCACCAAGGGGATCAAAGGGCTCAAACAGATGCCATATGCTGCCTGGTTAAAGAAACTCCAGCTCTACTCAGTGGCATACCGCCTGTTCAGAGGCGATCTGTGCCTGACGTATAAAGCCATGTCCAACCCGGAATTAATGGACATACTGCACCTCAGAAAATCCAAATCCCATCGAGCTACGCTCGAGACTTGAACCTCAGCACTGAAATAAATAGGACATGCTGGAGGGACAGATTCATAACCCAGAGGCTCCCTTCACTCTGGAATAAAATCCCAGTCCAGGTTAGGCAGAGTCCCTCATTGACTCTCTTCAAAAGGAATCTTGATGAGTGGATGGGAGATCGTAGGTTTACCCCGGGTATCACTTCTGTGTCACTGTTAGACAGAGGCACAGTATACTAACCTCAAAAAAGGGCATAGAAAAATAAATTTAAAATGGGTGGCGAAAGCCAAACACATTCTGGCTAGGCTTATAAATGCCCTAGGGCAGATAGCCTAGTATGAACCTATGAACCTATGAACCTATGAACCTATATATATATATATATATATATATATATATATATATATATATATATAAAAAATATATATATATATATATATATATATATAGAAATATATATATATATATATATATATATAGTAGCCTGTCCATGACAGAAGTGGCTCTCCTAGAAAGTGTATGATTGGGGTAAACAAAAAAGATAAGCAGCTCTAAATATCTGGATTACTATCAGGGATTGCAGAAATTAGAATTATACATCGTAACCTATTAGACACTTAAGTGAAAATATATGCTTACCTTTTACAGCTGTGACTAAAAACAATGAACAGTTTGCTATATGCACTAAAGGCCATTGTAAGGACTTTCTGCACACATGCTTTATATTAAGTTAAACCATTGTGGTAACTTTATGCCTATTATATTCTTTAACAGCATTTAAGACAAACAGAACAGTATTATGCTATTTTACATATGACTTACTATGAACACCAAATTACAAAAAGTAAAATCTGCAAGAGAACCTAGTGATGTTATGTCCAATAGACTCCAAAGATGGGTTTCAGGATTGACCTAATGACATGGTGTTATTTGATGTCATGGCAACTTATGAAGATGCATACAGACTCCAACTTGTATGCCCATGATGTTCCGTTTGGGTCTGAAGTGGATCTACTATGGTACTAAGGTCTACTGAAAGCCCATTAGTTGCTATATCTATGTCAACATCTCTGATGTGAGCAAAAAATAAATGATAATGCACTTATTAAGCCTTAAATTTGTGGAATCATAACCAGACTGTAGAAATATCAAAACCTACTCTTAACATATCAAAAATGACTTGCTTTCTGTGCTGGCCACTCCCAGTAAGATTCCATCTCCCTTTATTCCCCCACCCCCCATCCACAGGATTTTGCCTAGGGAACACCCCTAGCTCTACCCTATAGTTTCATTCATAGCTCCCATGGCCAAGACCCAGGCATCTTCTGATGGGGTAAGAATCCTCTGGTCCACTTATTCTCTTTTTGAAGAGGCTTATCAGCAGATTTGTTTCCTTGGGTGGTGAGAGACAAGGAGCAGGGAGAGGGCCAGTCTGCTGATCCAATGAACTTCCCTATCTCTCAATCCTGTGGGATGCTTACAGACTCCAAACTTTTTACTACTTAGAGATAGGCATGCTGTGCTACTATGTATGCTTCTCACATGAAGTGGTAAACCAGCAATGCAGTGCAGTGCAGGACTTCTGCCATACCTCTCAACCTGGATACATCAAAAATCGGGTCAAGGCCCATGAAAAATAGGTACAACTCTGTACACTGATTAGCATAACATTTGCATACATAAGTACATAACCCCACCCACTCCAGTGGAATTATGAGATACCAACTTTCAAATGCAAACTGAAGAACAGACAACCAAAATATGGCACCAGAGTCCTCCTGCAGCCATTCCAATGTCCCATTACCAGGCTATTTCACCCCATTTACTATAAACACTAATGTGTGCATACTGCTTTACTTCTACAATGATTACTTGGATTTTATTTTTACATTTTACAGCACAATGCACAAACACTAATAGACATCTGCTAAACAAAGCAATACTGTCTCACAGGGAAAACAGACTTGGCATTAAAACGTCTCTGCCCTTGAAACTCACTTTCATTGAAACAGCATTGAACCACATCCAAAGAAAATGCATCTGGCCAGTGGTGGATAAAGATTACCTTTGGGCTGTTTTCAAATCATAGGCCCCTTGCACACAAAACAAGAAACATACATGTGTTCTTTGATACACCTTCCTGATTTTATTAAATTATATTCCTTGCATAATACAGCGCACTTGTTAGACAGAGCACATTTTAAATGTATTGTTTGAACACATTTCCAGTAGGCAATGAAAAAAAAGTGTCTTAAGGCCCTAACTCTGTACTCACTCTCCTACAGATTAATGAGAGATTGACTGGCATATAAGGCATCCCGAAATCCAGCTCTGATGGATATCTTGCACATCCAGAAAACAAACAGCACCAGAAACACCAGATCCAAGGACCTGAACTTTGCCTGTGATATAAATAGAACATGCTGGGGAAACCTCTGCCTCAAAGGACCCCCTATGCTATGGAATAAGCTCCCCTTCTATGTGAAGCTAATACCACCAAGGGTTAAAGTAAAAGTTCATAAAGCATTTTATTAAGAAATGCCCCATTTAAAAGAGATCTGATAATGGGTGGTATGCTATATACACTGCATATGACTGCTCATTTCAATAAAGTAACCTGATGCCATTAAAGATAAATTTAATAAAAGAACAAAATGTAATGCATGCATCTACACAGGTAAGAACTATATGCTGAAACTGCTATAATATTTCTTTCTGTAAAGTATGACTGATGTGAAGATAATAACTATATTTTTTCATTAATCTTAATGGCATGGAGCTAACTGCTAAAATTCCAACATTATAATGGCATAACACTGTATTTGCAACCTCATATGTATTCTGAACCCATGCAGCTACTCAATTAGAAATAACACAGAAATAATAGTATTACAATGAAACATCAATTCCCTGCTTTAAGCTACATGAGTGCTGCAGAAAGCATAAGCCATTGTATTCCACGTGTTTTATTTATTCATTTTTTAACCTAGTAGTAAGTGAACTGGCCCACAGGTTATTTTCATTATGACCTGAGCTAAAAGCAACAGTTAAGGTCACATTAAGTTAGCAAATTAAGTGCATTGGTAAGAGAGTTAACAATGAAGAGGGCAGACAAATATTTAAAATTTATATACATTGCAAAGACAGACTTAGTGTTGCTACAAATGTTACACTGAAACGTACTGCAATTAATGAATAAATAGTAAAGGTATTTTTTAAATGTTCCTACCTGATAACTAACTGCTCCCTGGAAAATTTTGAAATATTTGCAGAAACTTCTTAGACCCAGGGCAACGTTATCAAAATGCTTGATGCAATGACATTCTTCTGGTGTATCATCTTCATTGTGTTAGTTGTCAGGATGTAGAAACACACACACACACACACACACACACACACACACACACACACACACACACACACACACACACACACACACACACACACGCACACATACACACACACACATGCACACATACACACACACTCAGTTCCCTTGTTGCAGCAGCTTGTAATAATGAACATAAACGCTTTATCCTGGCCTAAAACGAGCAGCTTGTAATAATGAACACTCAGTTCCCTTGTTGCAGGCTTGCAGCACTGTAGTGTTTAAATGCTTGTAATAATGAATAATCACCTGATTATCCCTTGTTGCAGCAGTGTTAAATGCTTCCTTTGTTCCTGGCATAAAATGAAGAAATAAATATTCCCTTCCATTGTTGCAGCAGGCAGCAGCATTAAACATACTCGTAATTCCATCGCAAATAAAATGTCCCTGGAGCAAGCCAGAAATGCTCGCACAAGCTGAATTCTGACAGGCTGGCAGGCTGTTCACAGAACTGATGTCATCGTGCACGTGATGACGTCTGGTCAAAAGGCCAACAATTTGAAAAAAGAGCCTGGAAAATCAGAAATTCAGGAATGCCACTCGGGAATCATGGCACCCCATTATTTGGACCTCAGAACCGGCAAAAAATAAGAAATTCTGTATGGCTGAAAGGTATGACTTCTGCACTTTGTTGCTGATCACCAACCCACTGGTAGGTGTGATTCATACAGCAAGCTGAAGTGCCCTCCATTCCTTAGTCAACATAGGTCACTCCCATCCTTTTGGCCTGGCTCCTCCTATGCCTATGCCACTAATCAAACACATTCCAGCTGGTTCAGAGGCAAACTTTCATCCTTCTGTGTCATGGGGGCAGCAACCCTCTGTGATATTTAGTGTTATTACCCCTTCCGCCACATAAACCTACCCACTGCTTTGCAATATTTTAACTCAATACTCTCTAAAATATTGGTTCTGGAAGTTGTAAATTTAAAAGCACAGACAAAACCAGGTCTGTGTCCATTAAATTTATTCATAAGACTGCATGCATTATGAATCAAAAAGGGAATTACTGCTGCTTTCAAACTTCAAACTTTGAAACGTTTTTCAAACTTGTGTAATGCACAAAGTGGAGCTTGTACAAAATCAAAGCACACTTGTTGTGCTCAGAAGTCTGGTATCAATGCACACCATAAAAGTATCTTGAGGTAAGTTTTAAATTTCTGAGCGATTTTCTACTTTTTAGGTTATTATGTTATTTGTTATTTTTATGCAGAGTCATCCTTAGGTGAAATTATATCCTAGGTGTAGGGTACCATGGTGGTGAAAGGTATAAAGGCAATCTCCCGATGAGCATCCCTCTGTGCCAACCCTGTCCCACATCCTCTCATCTGCACACCATCTAAGCAAAGTAACAGCAAAGGTGGGCTCAGGAAGTGAGCAAAGTACCGTAAAATTATTATATTTTAAGGGTCACTGTCAGACCTCAAACATTCAAAGCATGCATAGGTTTTTGTAACATTAAGCTAAAATACAGAAATGTGCACTGTTTGATGATAGCTACTTTTCACATTTTAATTTGGGATATAAAATCAATGAGAATCATTAATGGGCTAACTGTTAGGGAAAATATATTAACAAAGAAAGGCTAATGCATATTTGGCAGCTTATATCTTACTTATTAAAAATAATAGAGCAGATGACTGATGAAGCTTCTTGCAGGAGTAGTAATCCCTTTTGATAATAAATTTACATGCCTGTATCCTAACTGATAATAATGCTATCATGTTACCAACACATACATGCAGGTGCACTGTGCTCTGTCCTAAAGCCAGAATCATTTAAATGCATTTAGAAAAAAGTTGCAGATTTACCTGTTGGTGTACTCAGTGACACAGTAGCAATCATAGAAGACAAAATCACTAGCAACATGCTCTTTAAAAATGTATTAAGTCATTCATTCATTGGATTTCAACCACTTCCAGTTATATATGAGCACTATCATGCTGAGACACAAATATACATGAAGACATTTACATCACCAATGACTGTCACTTTTAAAGGCTATTTGTGCAAAGAAGCCAGTACTAACTAAACAAAGTTGTTATAAGATCCAAGAAAAGTAGTTGAAAAAAGGGAAAAACTGAATTAAAAATAAAATTTGTTTATGAGATAGTGTGTATAATAAGGTGAATACCTACCTTACCTAGAAGCCCAGATGAAAAATATGTGGAACTTACCTAAAAAAGAGAGAGGCAAAAAGCAGTGTTAAGGATAAGAAATATTTCAAAACCTGGTAAACTGCATATAAGAAAGAAAACTGTAAAGAACTTCATTAAGGTAAACAAAAGGGACCAATTAAATAGAGTCACAGTACATATTTACAATACTACATAGCCAGTTAAGAAAAGAGCTGTTTAAGGTTATGACCAGCTTGCATATATTAACCATGTGACCTAGAAGCTAGTGTGTGTACAAAAAATGAGAAAAAATGTATGCATGTATGTAGTTATGTATACATTTATATAGATTTAGATGTAGATATATTACATGATTGTCATATATTTGGTTGACAATACAAATGAGTGATACACAAACGAATGACAAATACTGAGCAAACCACAAAAGAGTGACTACAATAAATATTTCTGGTATTGAATATAATGTTATATGAACTTAACCATGCACAGTCTGTGTTCCTTGGAGAACATAAGCATTGCCTGACTAAATTTCAGGATATCAAAATTAATGAAAATATGGTCTTTTGAAGGATGTTTGAAGACTCATACACTGACTACATTAAGCCAAGCAGTTTTGAAAAAAAAAAAAAACACTGTACAAATTACAAGTGCAGGAGACAATATCTTCCTTTCTTTTAGAGCACTGTTTTGCTCCCATACGTTGTTCTAAAACCTTCCCACCCAATGCACTATGTCAGTGCAAGTCTGCTAGCTTCTCCATGCCTGCCTGACTTATTGAGGTACAGCTGGGTTTAGCTATCACCACCAGCTAGGATTTTTACCTTAGACCTGCCCTGTTACTCCCCCCTACCAGTGCAACATTTGTAGTTGCACCTGAGGGTTGAATGTGCAATGGAGGTATGTGGTGTATTGCCCCACATTTATGGTAACTCCAGCAGGTCCACCACCTTTCACCACATTGTAAAATGCTCCCAGTGACACATTTCCAGTCTCCACCAAGGATCACCAATAGGAATGCCAAAGAAAACACCTATCCCTCCCCTGCTGCTCCATCAGTTGCATGAGATGTTAATTGAACCCTGTTTGGCTGGGCTATAGTCAGGCTTTTATCACTCTATGCCACTGGAGTAGCACAGGTGATAATATCTTTGATATCATATGAAAGCCTAGGATATTTCTGTCCACTCATGATTGTACCTTCTAGTATTTATCAGAGGTTTCCATCTCTGCTGTCATTCTATACTGAGGACCCTTTGAGTACTAGTGTGACATTTGAAGAATTGTCTCTCCATCAGCATCTGTTCAGCCATCTTTCAATTTCCAGATTAGCCAATGGACACAGAGCATTCAGTAGGAAATATCTATCCCATATAAACACTGGTGACTCAAACTTCACCAGTATAAGACCCATATACTGTATTCTTGTTTACTATAAGTTATTGTACAAGCATGCCTCTCGCCCCCACAGTCCAGTCTTATGCATATATAATATTGTGGGCATTCACATGTAAAAGTGCACCTCTTATCCTTTCCAACAACAAACACAGAGGCATGCTACTGTTGTAGGCAGGTTCAAGGTAACCAGATTACTACTATGTGGTCCCACCCACACAGATCTGCATGTGGATATGCATTGTTCTTCTTCACTGCCATCATTTATGTAACTTATGATCACTTCTAACGCCACTACATTTGTGCCAGCATCAGACTCTGTGCACTACTGTTACTGATGGCTACTTGTGTTTCAGTGGGTAACTGTAGCATGGATGATAGCACACATAGTAGTGAAACTTTGCCATAGTCCATGCAGTCACAATGTGATTCCATTGTATAGAATGTTATAAGGTAACATTGTCCACAGATGACATATCTGTACTTTGTTATTGTAGCACTTGCAACTTGTATAGCATGGATTTTAAGGCTGCCTATCATATTCTCATTCAAATTCTGCTGGGGGGTGTTCCTCTTGCTTGGGATGGGGATGCTCCTCTTGGTTACTATAAAGTAATGGGAATATTAATGCAGAACATCACTGTATGTTGCATGCTGTTTTTGGGATCTTCTCCAAAGAGCAAAATCAAACTCATTTATAAATGAATCATCTTTCCTAGGCTTTACAGGTGCAAACTGTTATAAGGAAATCATTCTATATTGCACAATACATAAGTAAGGGTATGGCCCTCTGAACAAAAGATTTCATTATAATGCAATCAGTCCACATTAGGCCAATCACTGAGTACAATGCTACCGTAGATATGTACCTTTTCAGGCATATGCAGTAACTGTAACACCCATAGAAATTTACCACAAAAAGAATACATGTAAACCACATGAAATATGCAGATTGCCTCAAAGCCTTATCTTTATAGTCAGTCTCCTGCATACTATTGAGAGATGCTCTATGCCTGGCTTACAAGGCATCATCAGATCCAATACTGACAGACTTGCTGCACATCCACAAATTAGAAATACCTAATCTAAGGACCTAAACCTCATCTGCAACATAAATAGAACATATTAGAGGAAAGGTATGTGTCTCAGAGACTACCCATACAGCCATATGAAAAAGAGTTCATGCTTGACCTTAGTCAAATGTAACCTGGACCAATGAATAGAGACCTGGAAATTTGTCCTGTTGGACAGATGCAGCTAGTAAATGCACAGCCACCTAAACACAATTATATGCCCCTGGATAATTTATACTGTCAATTATATATGGTAAATACATGGCTAGTCTTAAAAAGGTCTCTTGGGGCCGATAGCATAGTAATCAACTACGAACGTATAATAAATAATACTTATAAAACCAGACTGGGATTTTCTCCTAAGTGACATAAATAAATTTGACCAGGATACTGTCAATAACTTTTGTGATTATTATTAATTCTCCATTCAAAAATATTACTATTAATATATAAATACGCAAGTTAGTTCAGAAAAAAAGACTTTGGTGGAATAAATAAAATGTCACAGTATATAATAGAGAAAGAAATTCCACTTAGCTTTTAAAATAATCCTGGGAGCCTCAATTAAATATAGCAAAGAAACTGTTTATTTATCTTTGCAAATCTTTCTGACATAATTACAAACTCATTTTGATGAATAGGGAGAATACAATGAAATCACTTATAAGATTTTCCTTAACTATATCCGAAAACCTAAAGGAAAAAATGAAATGTAAGATGTAATTAGCAAACAAAAAGTGATCATCCTTCTGCAGGTAAGAGCAAATACATTTGCAGAAAATGTGTAAAACTGACAATTAAAAAAAGACTTAAATGTTATACAGACATAGAGAGACATCTCTTACTTAACTTCACATAAGATCTTTATTGCAATAATTGTATAAATAAATAAAAGAGCAAAAACATAAACACAGATAACTACTGCCAGTGTCATTAGCTTGAGTACCAAACATCCAAATTTTATTTTATGCCATGGGGTAAAAATATAATACATAAAATTATAAATATATTGTACTGAATTCACTAACTATTTGCCCCTATAAATTATATTTTCAGGATCTGTAATGTTTACACAAAACAAAATGTCAGTTTGCAAAAAAGTCATGGCCACAGCTTTTCTTTAATTATAGCACTTAAAACACAATCAAGAAGTACAAATGAATATCCAGATTTACTGTCCAAAATTCTTCCTTGGAAATATCTAAGTGTCATGTAGTATCAATCGGCCTGCATGACCATTAGAATTTGCTGGGCTGCCAGGACATATTATAATTAGTTTCTGTATGTTGTGGGTGACCAATGTCAAAACAGTGAATGCTCAAATTCTAAAATATCGATCCCACATGGTCAAAAGACAAAAACTCCAAAGATGTGGGAAGAAATAGCCAGGGAATTGTTATGGCTAGGCTTGTATAGGCCCTAGGGCCGATAGCCTAGTACCAACCTATGAACCTATGAATGACAAAAAACAATACCAACTCTCAGATTACTCTACAATGAGGAATGGATATGGCACTTAATACTTATGTTTCCCTAAGGTGCTTATATATAACATGTATCTGTTCATAGGTAAGTACTTGGCTAGCTACCATTGACAGACATTTTAAGCCTAGCCAATTTTTTTTTACAGGTGAGAATCAAACCCTAGACCTTACATCTGTGAGTATACACCTTAACCATTATGACAACCCCACCCTATTTTACCATTCATCATGCCCATATCTTGTCTGATCCATTTCCCCAGCATTCTGTACCTTTTCTTTCATCGGCTTACTTTCTTTTTTAACTCTTACTGACAAACATTTATACATAAATGAATCCCTGAATACCACACCATGCCTTTCCTGGATCTCTGAAGATCCTGTCCAGTCCTTCCAAGCTTCAGTACAAATATCCATCACTATATAAATCCCATCAGTCATCCTTCTATAGATTCATCATTCTCTTACATCTGGCATATCATTCCATATCACTTTTAATGTTTCAATCTCAAATCTTCCTATTAGCGCAAGTCTCCTAAGTAGTTATACATTATTCATTTTGTACATCGCTCTAGTCTCTCATGAATTTTACCTTTATTTCCCTTTCATCCTTCCTTCCACAATGGCCATGCTAAGTCTCTTTGGTGCAATTCACCTCACTTATTGAACTATATTTAACCAATAATAACAATTCAGAAAAACATTAACAGGGTGTTAAAGTAGCAAGCCTGTGCAATAAATCAAAATTATAAGCATATTTGAAATTTAAATATATCAAAGAAACTTCATCTAAATTTAAAACCAGTCTAATTATGTACAGCTATACAACACACATGGGGTTAACAGGGAATGAGTACAAGAGAGAAAAAAACTTTGCAAAGGTGCTTAACAATATATGTAGTTAGATGCCTGCTCTAGATTATCCTGACTTATGGGAAGGTAAAGGTAATGAGGTAAACAGGTAGAATAGCAATTGATGCAATGAAATTGAGTGCTGGCCAAGGGTGCTGAGTAAGGAGTGGAAGATAAAGCAAATGACATACAATGGTTAATCATTACATTCATAACCTCTTCCCCAATAGTCTATTTTATCTTGACTAGTCCAGTCTTGGGCTAGCCAATCTATTTTTGCTTTATTGATAAGCTTTGCATATATTATGAGGTCTTGCTATGCGATAATGATCGAGAGTCATACAGGAGTCTCCCAGCAAATAATGTATAATTTTGTATCCACTGACGTGTTGAAACCAAAGTTTCTGGGATTAATTCAATTTAGTCAATGTAGGGAAGTTACTTAGCATCCACAAAATAGATGTAACATCGAGGTTAGTATGAAGTAAGGAAGACAGAGTTTGTGCTGAAAAGTTCCAAATTGGCTGGACCAGTAAACCCTCCCAGAACTTACTTAATTCACTGACTGTCTTCCGAGGGCAAGAATGGCAGGTGATTATGGCTGAATATGGTTTTCCAGCTAAATGTACAGAAGGCCATTACATATGGTGCAGTAATCTTAACTGATAAGTGACAGGTCAGGCATTATGATTAGGTCATGCAGCAATTGGTATTATCTTATAAAAATAGTATGTGAACTGTGGCCACCAAAAAGGTTACAATGCTCTCATATCATCTACTGGGATATATTTAGATTCAGTTTCTAAAGTAGGCTGTGGATATGAGATTGTTTAATGAAATCACACCTGGCATAGATCCAGCAATCTGTCCCTCATCATTCTGTTTCCATCAGTTCTCCCTGAATGACCTTATGAAATTCTGTTGTCCTTAAATAATCTCACCCTTTCACAGGTCACAACAGCATTAAATCGCCCCTATTAGCACTTTATCCTCTTCCATCTTTATCCTTGTCAGTTTGCTAAACCACTCACAAAACATATCAATTCCATCCATTTTAGCCCTGGAAAATTGCTCCACACTACTCTTTTCCCCATATGAATACAGCTTTACCTGACCATTGCCCTTCTCCTCCGGCAACAAAACCTGCACCCTCCACTACTCATCTTTATTTCCCCCTAAAATTCCAAGCCACTCTTCCTTCTTCCTACTTTTATACAGCTTACTAAGCATGAAAAATCCTTCAAATGCCACTTATGCATTTCCATCACCTTTATCTTCAACTCCAGCAGGAACATTATATCCAACTCCTTCCCTAACAATTTCCCTAAAAGGATCTCTTTGGTTAGGATGATTAACACCTTCAGCCTTCCATTTACCTACCCTAAGATCCACCTTTTTGTTTACATCCCCAGACAGTTTTCCTTCTATTCTCGACTATTATCAGCTACCCAAGTCACTCCCATCACCCTGGGTTACTTGCTTTAACTTCTAACTGCAGCAATTTTTTACAAGAGATCAGCCTACCACCCACCCCTCTTTTAAATTAAAAATTATAAGTGCATTTTGTTCCACTCTTGCCACTCCTGCCACCATATCCACTGTTTAACTTATAAATTCCCCTTATAATTTATGTCCTACATTACCTTCTCATCTCATATATAGTCTCATCCTAAGAATATATGGGTCTACTTTAGATAATCAAAAGCCCAGAACATCGAACATTATTTTGCCAAGTCCAAAATAAAGGAACTGAAAATGTCGAACCGTGTATTTTTATTTTTTTCCAAAGGCAAAATATTCCATTGTGTGTAGTATTGAAAAGAAAAAGTTAAAACCTTCATTATTCTCAAACGTGCAGTAAAGCAGTATTTCTAAACCTTCTTATTTCAACCCTACTCTTTTATACACATTTACATCTGCCCAGCTGATGTTCCCAGATCTAGACATTCATTTCAGCATAACGTA
Organism: Protopterus annectens; assembly: GCF_019279795.1. NCBI lineage: Eukaryota > Metazoa > Chordata > Ceratodontiformes > Protopteridae > Protopterus > Protopterus annectens. The sequence continues at coordinate 396,049,802 of NC_056729.1, read as the reverse complement.
ACTTCTCTTGGTAGCATATGTATAGTATTCCCATAAAAACTCCCTAGACCCTCTCATGTAATGGGGGTATAACTTGTCAGCATGGCATAGCTGTGAGACCTACCAGGAATTTTCCAGACTCTCTATCTCCTTAGTGGGAATATCAAGAGTGGAGAAGGAGGCCTTGCTGCCCATTTCATTTTTAGATTATGTAACAATCCTAGCCAGCACTTTAAACCTATTGAGATCAGGCTTTATATGAGTAAATAACTTGTACTGACATCCAGATGGTTTAACCATCAGAGGTTTTTGGTGCTGGCATTGGCATTACTCTACTTCTTTCCTACCAGATGTTTGATGGGGGAAATGGAGACATATCTGTCCCTTTTTTACTCACTGTGGAAATCGCCATGGCACCTCTGCACAGCTTCCATATATGTGTCAGGTTTGTTCTGAGCAATATCTCTGAGGAACTAATCTGCTTCTATGGGAGAGTAGAACTGATAGTGCTGCCCATTTTGGTATTATATATAGTGGCTAGAAATTACAGGCTGACCATGAACCCCGTGTCTCTACATGAATGAAGGAATGGTGCCATCTGCTTCTTTTCTGCATAAAGTGTGTCTTTTTGTTCAGGGGCTGTGTGAACTGAGTGCCCTGTAACTGCCACTGATGCACTCTTCTGCCTAGCTTTCCTCAGGATTTGCTTTGTAATCATTGTAGTTCAAAGACTTAATTATGAATTGCTGTGGCACTTTAAGTACCTTGTTCCATTAATTTACTCTGTGAACTGTCTCAATTACAGAGCTACGTAATACACCCAACATCCTTGTTACATTCTTAATAAAGCCAGTTAGGTCTGGTCCCTCAATACTCTGAGGTAGCCCTATAATGCATAAATTATTTTACCAAGCTCTATTTTCTAAACCTTTAGACTTGAGCTCTAGCCTCTACAAGTGGAACTGTGACTTGAATATGGTTTGAATGTGTGACCAGAGTGGCCTGTTACTCATTAAGATCTGTCTATTGCTGACAGAAGGATATACTGACATTTTGCAGATGGGTATCATGGTAGGAAGTTATTACCTTTATTGCTCTAGACTGAAGTAGCATGGCTAAAGATTCTAGAGAGGAATGGATAACTTTCAGTCCTTCCATTAGGGCATCTGCCTTGGTCAGCATGCTAGATCAGATAGATATCACATTCCCTGTCTTGTGAGAAATAAATGAGAATGTTCAGGTTTTTCATGTAAAGGTTGTATCTACTTGTCCATTTAATGATCACTTATAGTATCGTCTGATCATCTCTGGTAGGTAGTATTTTTTAAGGTTATTGCTAAAGAGCTCCTTGGGTATCACAAGCTCACAACGTGCATGCCCATGCGTGCCTTCATCTACAATGTATACATTAAGGAGAATTGTTTGAGTGTATTTTGTTCACCTAGGTCGAGTTGGACTAGGAAATTTAAGACTGAAATGTTAATGAGATTGCTTTCATACTGTTATGTATACTTAGCTCCTGACAAATCACTGATTGTGTGCACATTTGGATGTTCACATCTTCCTATCCATGGGCTAACCCTTCTCCTGAATGGCCATCTCCCTATTTCATACTAACCAAGCCAAAGCCTTTTGAATGGCTATTGTAAACCCATTACCACACCCCTAGTCTGACTTCTGTCTGTAAAAAATAAATAAAGATATATATATATATATATATATATATATATATATATATATATATATATATATATACACACACACACATACACAACAGCTCAACAGAGAAAATCAATAAAATAAATCACAAACAACTACAGAAAACTAAGAATTTCTAGATCTTCAGCATAATGTGCCTTCAAGGACTACAATATAAAGGACTTGCTTAACTTAAATATCTGTCTGATGAAGTCTATTGGTAAAAGCATTTATCATTGTAAAAAATAAAATACTGTCAAAAATAAGTGATAGATCTGTGTATCTACTTTGTTACTATGAGTGATTTTCAGAAAAGGTCTACGTAAAAAGGAAGAATTATAGACAAATCTGTAATTAATTTAGAGCACAAGCTAACATTATCTATTCAGTGTTGAACAATTGAATTTGCTCTGCATGCAGTTAATTATTAATAGATTTAATTAATTAGTTATTAATACATTTACTGACTTGTTTGTTTATATATTTATTTTAGATTTGACTGCCTTGTGCTACACTGTTTTTATCTAATCCCATTAAGTTTCTTCAGTAAAAAAAGGAGTGTCCTGTACCTGTGCTGGACAATTCAATGACATTTTCAAATAAATGAATAAATCATTTTGTTTTGTATAAAGTCAGTTCCAATCATGTGCCCAGTTCTTGAAAACTGAACAGCAGTGAACAGTAATGGCTTACTTGGATTATAAATATTAATTATTATTAATCTCATTTAGCCATATAGATATCAAAAGAACAGAAATTATATATGTATGACACAATTAAACATATTTGGCCTGATTCAGAAATGCTACAGTGAGGTGTAAACCTGATATGCACCTAGTGGTAACCATTTAAGTGGTGTAACACTGTGGGGGTCTGTTTCTGCTGCTTATCTCAATGCTGATGAGTCTTCTTGGGCAGCAGGCTATGCTAATTAGCCTTGCATTTTCCCCCTGAAAATGCCTGTGTTAAGGCAGTTACATTGCATGAGTAATCTTAGCAGCGCATGTTAAGGAACACAGTCAAAAAGTAGCATTCACTCAGTCGTATTATATGGAGGTGCCAGGGGATTAAGAGAACAGATATTATTGTGTGTGTGTGTGTGTGTGTGTGTGTGTGTGTGTGTGTGTGTGTGTGTGTGTGTGTGTGTGTGTGTGTTCCTGTCTGTCTGTGAGTGTACTGGTATGAGTGGTGTAAGGTGTGTGTGTGTGTGTGTGTGTGTGTGCTGCATCTGAGTATATGTATGTATGGGATGTCACAATAAAGGCTTTACTTTGGGGATAGGAAATGTAAATGTGTGTGTGTGTGTATGTGTGTGTGTGTGTGTGTGTGTGTGTGTGTGTGTGTGTGTGTGTGTGTGTGTGTGTGTGTGCTTGTGCTAGTGTGAGTATATGTATGTATGGGATGTCACAATAAAGGGTTTACTTAGGGGATAGGAAGGGTAGGAGTGTGTGTGTGTTAGTGAGTGTACTGGTATGAGTGGTGTAAGGTATGCGTGTGTGTGTGCTGCATCTGAGTATATGTATGTATGGGATGTCACAATAAAGGCTTTACATAGGGGATAGGAAACGTAGGTGTGTGTGTGCGTGTGTGTTTATGCTTGTGTGAGTATATGTATGTATGGGATGTCACAATAAAGGGTTTACTTAGGGGGATAGGAAGGGTAAGTGTGTGTGTGTGTGTGTGTGTGTGTGTGTGTGTGTGTGTGTGTGTGTGTGTGTGTGTGTGTGTGTGTGTGTGTGTGTGTGTGTGTGTGTGTGTGTGTGTGTGTGTGTGTGTGTGTGGGTGCACGTGTATGCGCATGTGTGTGTATGTGAATAGGGGAGTTTGTCCTTGAGTGTGAATGGACGTGGGTGCTGTGTGTGCATGTGTAGTTGTGTGTGTAATGTATGCATGAATGTGTGAATTTGTGTAGGGGTGGCTGTCATATCTCTACAATCATTTGCACTAATGAACAAATCCTACAAAACTTGGTGGGGCACTAGACAACAAGGATACCTCTTTATATCATGACTTAAAGCCACTTAAAATTTCTGGAATAATGACATTTTGCAGCCGGAAAGACATGGGGTGGGGTGATACTAGACAATACTGTGCATATTTGCATTAGATATGCAATATCTAATCTCCTCACCTCAGAATCCAGATTTTCCATAACTATCAATGTACTGATTCATGGGATGAAATATAGACTGTACCTTTTTATTTATTTATTTATTTACATTTGTTGCCGGGTAATATCTAACTGGGCAGAAATCCCTTTTTCAGCGGAGACCCGGGGAGATAAGCTCCAAAAGTAAAACATAAAAGATAATAAAGTATTATAATGATTTACATCATATAAATAAATAAATGCTACTACTACTACTACTACTAATAATAATAATAATAAAGTTAACACAAAGTAAGTAAGATGCAATAAGTTAAAGAGGGTAAATACAGCAACAAAAAAAATACAAAACACAAGGTTACAGAAAACCTAGTTAAATAAGAGAGTAACATATAACTGTGCAGTGAAATGCATGTGAAAGGAAGAAGGAATATAGCAAGTGTAATATTGTTGAAAACTAAGCTGCCAATACCACATCCTTACATACCACCGAGAGTAAAATACTACACTTCATCAACCTAGATAACAACAGAGAACAGCACTGCATTACAATGAAGAATGTTACAGTTTCAGCAAAAAATGAGCTACTGCTTTACATCCTTACATACAAGCTCCTTAATATTGGATACTGTCCACTTTAAAGACCAGACTTTTTAAAAGGGATTGCAATTATACTCTTTTATATACAGATGGCACTCAGTTAGCTAGACTCTCTTGCAAATTAGCCAATACTGAAAAAGCCTGCTCTAAAACTGCGCATTGCAGTTGGTGAAAACTACTAGAAGAAATAAGACACATGGATGAACTTCAAATTACAACTGAAAAATGTCTGATAAAATGGTATGTACCTATAAAGCAAGGAACAGTTATGTATTCCATCTACTAGCTTAATACTAGTTCAACTCTTACGTTATACATTGAAGTACGTCTTTCAAATTGAACTGTAAGCTAATCTGCTCTGTCAATAATGAACTACACCTGCCTGAAAATTCTAGATGATCTCTTCTTATATGATAATTTAGTACTGTGTTGTATCTTCAGCAGTGTTACTGCCAATACCTATTACATTACTATTTAATTAATTCTACACTCTGTTGTATGTTTAGTTGTACTGTCTGGCCTAGCTGGCCTTAGTCATGACTGAAAAGTTTCCTTGGACCAGTTCACAGCTGCACAACAGCCTACTCACCTTTTGTGCAGAAGGCTGTAAGTCCTATTCTCACACCAGGTAACTGGATTGCTGGCACTGCAGTGGAGTATACTCGGGGTGCTGTGGTTTTGATTACATCTTCCTTCATATGACATATTAAACTGCCTGCGTTGGTGCTAGCTCAGATCGATGCAAAAGATCCCACATATGATCTGAAAATAGTAGGGGAAATTCCCTGATACCCTGGCCAAATCCCCCTTAGTAGTATAAATACCACCTTGGGTCTCCCCTGAAAAAAGGCTACTAGCCTAGCAGGACTAATCTGGTCAGCAAAGACTAAAATAAGGTTATAAATGTTAAATTAATAAAATATTATATATTAAAAATACTTGAAATATATTAGAAAAACATTTTGCAGCATTAAAGACGCTGGGCACGGGGACTACTAGACATCAGGGATAACTCTTTATATTAATCCTTAAAGGCACTTACAAAAATAAAAACCCTGTATCCTTGACACTCATGCACAGTGCTTTAGCAAAGGGTCGGACATCTATGGCATAACTGGAAAACAGGGATAGTCCTTGCATATTACTTTCATTTTTGAAAATAAAAAAGGCAAAGTAAAAGGGTAGAAATACTCAAACTCTGTACCCTTGACAAAGCAAATAGAAGTCTTAAATTTCTACACTAGCAAATGAGCATTCATTGTAAGTGTGACACCCTTGCACTGGCTCAGTAATCAAGGAGTCTCAATCCTCACCACTAACACCAGTGAGGGATGTATACATTGGGAGGATGACAAGAACACAAAGAGTAAAGTGCAATTTCCCTTAAGAGCACACAGAGATCACAGTCAGTCTGGGGCTAGTTTCTCCCTCTTTCTCCAGATCCCCATAAGACTCCCCACTGGCACAGCTATATGGTTGAGATCTCAGCAGAGTGGCCAAGCTAAAACCTCCAGCAACCTCTCTGTCCAACCAGTTGTTCATGCCCCTGCCCAAGTAGCTGACACACACACACACTTTGAGATTTAATTTATATACAGACACACACACACACACACACACACACACACACACACACACACACACACACACACACACACACACACACCTGGGAAAGGCTATCACAGGTTTACTAGCTATGCCCCCTTCTTCCCAGACTATAAGGTAGTTCCAGCTGCCATCAGCCAACTCTTTATCAGCTGCTCTAAGGCCCTTAACAAGGGATGTCCAATCTTACTGTGTAATGTTACTAATAATCCAAATGGTAGTCTGATCAAAAGCAAGGCTATTTAGGAGTGGCCTGTACAGTGTCACCAAATAGATATGCAAGTACTCTCAGAGCTTAAATATGACTCACAAATATCAGCCACAAAGATAGGTTTAAATATATTTAATACTAAATAATAAAATAACAAGAAAATACTCAATAAATCATCACAGTAACTATAGAGTTCAAAATCACAGGAGATATTTAAAACAACATTGCAGGATGGTCTCAAATAAATAAATAAAACATCTAAGCTATAGTTTACTTTATGCCTATCAGAATCTAAAATAGTTATTATGCCCTAAAAACTTACGTATAGCAAGGCAAGTGAAGAAGGTAGTAATGAGTGGATGTTTCCAGGTCAAAGACAAAATACAAAATGCAAAGTCTCTCTCTGAGAGAATTCTTAAATTAATATCAAATATTACTGCTGGGTTAAGTTGGATGACATCACTTTTTGTCACCTGACTTTCAGTTCCCAAGCTAACCCCCTTTGTCAGAAACTAACTGAATTTAACATGTCTGTGTGAAAAATACATAGCTTTTAGATGTTTGCTCAGAGCTGTGCAGCTGCTAAGAAATTATAAAGCAATAAAACATGTCTGCATCTCAAACCTATTAATTACTTCTCTTCCAAGACAATACCAAAACTTCTAGCTCTAGATATTGTGTTTGCTACTGAAGGGAAACTGAGAGATAACCTTTATAGCACAATCATAAAACAATTTAATTTCAACTTATTTTCTTGAAGTTTGTTAACACCTATACATTTACACAATTACAATAGTTTATATGCACTTCTATTCTAAGCCAGCAGGGCATGCTGTGGTTACATTTTAGCTCAGCAATTTACATTTTTACCCACACTTCTGTATGAAGCATATCAATATTCACAAATGACATAGAATTATTTACAAAATTCCAGATAGCTGGGCTGGCAGTATTTAACTTTTGTCACAGTACGATTGTTACATAATAGTAAAAATGAATCTATTGTTTAACATTATTCACAGATCATAGTGGTCTTTAACATAAAATGACAGGGGAAGTACAAAATGGAATAGCAGGAGCAGTCTGTAAAATCAGGGACAGTGGAAAGAGATGGGGTATGTCCTTTTTGAGGAGAGGGCAGGCTTTGGGATAAAGCTGGAAGGAATCCTAGATAACACCATTGAGAATTTTTAAACTGTTACTTGAACTCACATAAAAAGTTAATTGAGCAACAGTTCTAGCATCACAATGCACTTTATGACCAATAAGAAGAATGAAACTTAATGTCTAACACTACTGACTGATTGCAATTATCCATGATGTACAAGGGTCAGGGAAAAAATAGAGGCTACATCATGGACATTCTGTCAACTCAGGGTAGGTAAATAGTATGTGTGTGTGCAGCAGCCTATGCTAATTAGCTATGCGCTTACCTCCTGGAAATGCTGGTGGTAAGACATTTACACTGCATGACTTACTTTGATAGCCCATGTTAATGAACACAGCCAAACCTAGGATTCATCCAGTTGTGTTAGAGGTAGGTGCCAGGCGATTAAGAGGAAAGGTAATAATCTCTGTATGTGTGTGTGTGTGTGTGTGTGTGTGTG